>NW_010510683.1:0-31528 GCF_000687285.1 Phaethon lepturus
GGGGACCGCCGTGCCACCCGCACGCGGCCCCGGGCAGCCTCGTAAGGCCACGTAGGAGGGCTGTGGTGGCACGGGACCTGCCGGCACTCTGTAGCACCCGCCCTGCTGCGGTATTTCTTCCCCGTCTTCAATTGCCATCGCAGAAGAGATTGCGAGTCGGCTCTGCAGCTCATTTCTGTTATCTTTCACATGCTGATAAGTTGAATAAAATATAATTTCCTCAACCAGTCGGCATGTCTTTGTCAGTCTGATTTCTGAGAGGAAGCAAAAGGCTTCCCATCACGCCGGACCAATCCTTGCTGAGGAGGACTTTGGCTCCTGTGACTGACTGTATATAAGGTCGTTTCAATCACAGCCTCTGCCCAGGGACCCAGGCTCGGGCAGCACCGAGTGGTCAACTTCATTTCAAGGCAAACCCGACCTGATTCTTGGTGGCACTTAATTAGGGCGTATCGTTACAGCCAGAGCATGTGGGTTTGTGCCGAAATACTCAAAGCATCAGGAAAGAGTTGTGCAAACATTTTCCAGTCCTGACCTTTAGGATGCTCTCCTGCAGTCCTCATAAGAAAGCGCTGTGTTTAGCCCCCCCAGTCACCATTTGATTTTACATCCCTCCATATGCAAAAGCTTTTCCTTTGGCCTCAGTACCTGGAATTGGGTTACCTGAGATTCTCGGAAGTAATTCTGAAAAGCTTATAGTGAGGGGAAGTTTGAGATGCCTGTGGATGCAACCAGCAAAAGATAAACAGGAACAAGATAAATTGCAAGTTTTTCAAGTCAGTCTCCTGACGTATTCTCCTTGGAGAGGGAGGATTTGAGCCACAGCCCCTAGAAATGAGCACTCGGCACTGGCAATTTGGCTATCCAAGACGATGAGAAACATGCAGCTGAGCACAGGCAGATTTGTCAGTGCTCTTTCTCTTTCTAGATGCAATCTGAAGCACTGAACACCCTGGTCGCTGGGACCAGTGACCACCACGGAATTGCCTTGGTGTCCCCAGGACAACCAAGAAGGCATCAAAGCTGTAACACAGTCCAAGACCAACCTCAGGAGCTGCTCATCACCCCCCTGCCTTTCCCAGCAATGCCATCCAAACATTTCAGGAACGAACACCTCATAAGGGGGTGCACATATTATTCACCAGGTCATTTGTAAAATACACAGGCTCATTTCACCGCTTTGCTCTACGCTTCCTGGGTGACCTTGCTGAGTCTCAAAGAGTGGTATTCATCTCATCTCGATCCTCCGTACAGGATTATGGATTGTAATCCTATCAGACGTTAACGGCCTACCTTTATAAGCAGTAGGGAGGAACAGGTATATTCAGAAGATAATTCACCTGGTCTGTCTTAGATAATTTCTGTGCCTCAGTTCCCTATTCCCCACCTGTAAAATGGGGAAGGCAACACTGTCCCACCTTCCTGGAGGTGCTAAGAGATAGGATTGAATTACTTGGGTAACACAGTTCTGATGTTACAGAAACATCTTTAATAGTCCTTAGTCACTGGGGAAAAGGATATTCAGCTGTTTAGCACATCCAGAGAGAGAAATTTTTGTCCTAGTTAATTATGGCATTACTAAATTTCTGAGCACAGCATCTGGAATTTTTAAATATTTCTCCCTGAAAATCAGTGACTGGGGTTTTTGGGGTGGTTGTTTTGTTTTTCCCCAGTGTAGCTAGAGCAATGAAGGCTTTGGATAAATTAGACATTTGGAAAGATTTCAGGCAAGTTGGGACTGATAGAGATAAAGTAAATCAAGCCACCAGTATCGTCTGCTCTGTGGGAGAGGAGGCTGGGGACATCTTCCGCTCTTTTCAGATAACAGATGCAAGAGATGGTGAAAAGGTCAGAGATAAATGTAGTGCTCACTTCGTACCACATATTCACGGGAGCCGGACTAAAGAGAGGCCAGAAAAACACGTGTGTACTTTCAACCTTTCACTGCAGGCAGCAAAGAGCGTTACAGAGATGGAAACAACAGACTATTTTTGTGCAAAGCCTGGACACAGTCACTGCAGCAGAGTGGGACCAAAATAATAAAACCCCAACCAAAAAATAATTTCCCTCTCTGCTTTCATCCTCCCTGCCTCTCCCACACCCCTTCCCCTCTCACGCCTTGCAGAAGCCATAAATCTAGGCCATCAGAGAGAAGCTGGAGCAGCAGCGTATTATCTTGAGAAATCACTCCCAGAAGGGAGCAGAAAGTTCACAAGTAGAGTGCCAAAAAAGGAGAAATCGCGGTACTGTCATTGGATCCGGCTGCGGCTGGAAGGCGTCCAAGCTCCTCACACTGCTGACATCCCTGCGCATAATCAGAAATTCCTTTCAATTATGTGGGAAAAGGAGCTTCGCATTGTCAGCCCAAATGCCCCCGTGAAGAAATCGGCTGCCGCAGCACCACCGTAGAAGGTCATGGTGGTGGAGCAGCATCCGTGCGCGGCAGCTCGCCGGGTGGGGAGGGGGGGAGCGCGTGGCGGCCGTTGCGCTGCGTGCTTTTATACCCGTTTGCTCTTCCATTAGCACATTTAATCTGAGGGCCTCTGCAAGCACCAGTTGACCAAAGCTGATTGATAGGAAATAAGATACTGTTAGACCGGTGTTGCGTATGGCACAGAAGAAAACTCAGTTGTGATGCGCAAGGTGCCCTTGAGTGTTGGGAGGGTGGTTCCTGCAGCCCCAACCCCAGTGGCTTCTTCTAGCCACAGTAGGCAAGAGGTATTGTCTTCCTTGGAGGTGTGTGACCTGGGAGGGCAGGGACTTGGCACACAGCTCGAGGAATCTTCTGCATGGGCATCTGCACTGCAGCCCGACAGAAGGCACAGACCCGCTTCGTGCTTGAGCCATGCAGCGCTTACGGCTGGGGCTTTGCAGCGTCCTGCCTTAAACCTGAATCACAGAGGTGTCCGAGGGCAGATGTCAAATTTATTGAAAAGCGGTGTGTTTTTCATTATTGCTCTTGAGTGTATTTGTCTGAGATGTGGAAAGATGTTTGTTTTCCTGTAAATGGATTCTTCCCTTTCCCTCAATTTTTTGTTCAATTTATATCCATTAATAAATTTAGCGGGCAACCTGACAAAGTTAGGCAGCTGCATGCTGCTTTTCCTGCTAGCTACAAGGGTGTTACGAGAGGTTATTTTAGCCTAATGAACTTGCTATCCCCAGACTCCCCCCTCTGTTGTCAGTAAAGAGAAATGGTTTCCATCAGGAGGATGGAGAGCTCGACTTGGACGGTCTGAATCACTTCATGTGCAGAAGCCTTTCTCCTCCTGTTGGCAACCGAGGGAGCTTAGGGAGAGCAGCCCATTAGGCAGAAGGTGGTTATTCTCCCTCACTCCGCTCCGTGTGCTGACCAGGGATATTAATACCGTATGACTTCTTGCCATCTAACTTAGGTGCTCTGAGTCACTCTCTGGAAGCATCTATTTCTTGGCCTATACAGAAAACTTAGGCTATGACTCACACCTAAAATGGATACACCAAAAAGTGTATAATAGGTGATGTGAATGGCTGCTATTGTCTGCAGCGTCTCAGTGGTGGGAACCCCACCACAGGGACCATTGTTTCAGTGTTTGCACGGCGCTTAGCACAATGGAACATTTTAATTGCCTGTTCTGCTACACCCGCTTGTCTCCGAGAGTGTGTTTTTCATAACATTAATGATCCATCATGTTACTTCCTTCCTACAAAAGAATGGTAGTGAAAGGACTGAAAGAAGAAGAGTAAGCAGTGTGCTCTGGGCACTGGGACAAACGGTTGCACCACTCAGAGACCTCAGATCTACCCTAATGGCAATCTGGAGCTGTGAGTTACATGGCCAGGTCACTCCTGAAGACTAGTCCTAAGGTCCTAAATTGTTTGGAGGTTGGGGTTTTTTGTGTGTTTGCTCTAGTGCTTCAAGGAATAGGGTCATCCTTCCAGTGTAGTTGTGCTGGCGAACTCTTTAAAAGCTTGAGGATGATGAAAGACCAGTGACAGCAAAAGCAGAACTTGTACTGCTGTTGTATAGCTCATCAAAAACTAAGTAGGCCTTGCGAATGCTCTGCCTTGTACTTCAACTCGGCAAGGTGCAGACAGCCTTCAGGTTAGGACCAAGGAAGGTGCAGGAGGCGTGGGGAGGGGATGGTGCACATTGGCTCTGCCATTCCTATTCCATGGCTTAGTGAAGAACCTCTTCACTCCACGGGGCTGTCACTCCGGCATCTTTCACCAGCCCTGTCATTATTTTGAATGAATAAATACACAGGAGACTAGCTGCACACTGGAATGCCTGGAATGCCAATGCAGAACTCCGCTAATAATGGTTCTATAGTGTAAATCAGCAGCATAGCGGGTCCTGGTTTCACTTGGCTGTGCTCCATGAATAGCAGAAGAGACATTGAGTAACAGTGAATTGAAAATCAGTTTAAAAAGAGGAAGAGGATAAACCCTGAAAATACTCTCTGTTACGGCGTGAACTATTTTTATAAGCTGAGAATTAAATCTTTAAATGATTAACCGAGGGAAAGTATTTTGTTCTGTGAAGTAGTCACGTAATTCTGGCAAGGAATATCTCTGGAATGAGTTGGTCCCAAGAAAAGAAGTTAGTGAAAGCACTTTCTCTCCACTCTTATGTGACCTAGGATTGACCCAAAAGAATCATATTCATCAAGGAGAACACTGGGTGCTGCTAAAATTAATTTACATCATGACCTCTGATTGGAGTTCCTACTAGCACAAAGAGACAGCTGTTGACTAGCAATAAGTGGCTGGCAGATTGGTTCATTTATTTATTTTTAACTTTGCTACATATCTGTGGCCAACAAGAACTTAGCAGAGAACCCGGGAACATCTTTTTTAATGACCATTCTGCGTGCCTCTGTGAGTGCATTTATGATGGGCTACTTGCTGTAAAGTCTATGCTAGGAGATGTTGCTGGCATAGTTTTTTTGGCTAAGAGTATGAAAAAAAAAATCAGATGTACCCAGCCAATGTATCTTTGCCAACAAAATCCTACTGTAGACACAGCTATGCTGCTCAGTGAGGTTTTCACAACTACGTTGGCAGGATACAGGCTTCTGAGGGCTTTTACATTGTCTCTGCTAGGAGAGGGCCCTCTAGTATAGCAGCAATGGAACAAAGCCACCCCAGTAGGATCCTTCCCAAGGCTGGCATAGTTTCACCCAACTTCAGCTACTAAGCGTAGGCCTCTGTTGTGAGGAGCGTATCAGTCTTTGTTTCCTTAGTATATAATGAGGGTGGGGGAATATGGCTCCTCTGGAGTGTGGATGAGATCTAAGATGGACTGAGTCACCTTTGAGAAGTGTCCTTTTCTCTCCTATGACTGCAGAGGGTACATCAGTGGCTAGAAGCAATAAACACAGGTCCTAGTGTACCTAGGTCATTGGATCAAATTTGAGATGAAAGAAGACGTACTTGCTAACATAATTTGAGAGCATCCCAAAAATTGTATGCACATGTCAGGTATATCTCCATAAGGTGTTCACCTCTTTTTTCTGCAGCTGGTTATATAGAGGGTTTGCCCAAACTGAGAAACTAGGAGTTGTAAGAGACTTTTTAGCTGTGATTTAAAGAAGAGGAGGGAAATACACCGAGAGAAAATTGAGGGTTGTAAAAGGAAGGTTGCAACACAGTCCTGATGGAAACTGAGTCCCAAATGTAATATGTGTCTACCTATAGGCATGAAGGGTTGTAAAATCTTACGTGCATGTTATTGTAAATATACTGTCTTAATGGGCTGTGTACCTGCTGGCAAGTAAGTGCTGTTGTGTGTGGAAGATGTTCCTCCTGTGCCACTGACAATGAAGTGGCTAGTGCTAAAGCTGGGAGGCTACCAGGTTTGCTGGCAGGTGCTTGGGGTGGAGAGCGTGAAGCAGAGACCCAGGTGGTGCACACAAGCAGAAAAACTTACCACCTATTGAAAAAAAAAAAAAATCAAGTACGAGCTGGATCAGTTATTTCCATCTTGAAGAAGATGGGAGGAAGGAGTCTGCCTCTTGAAGTAGCTGCAAGCAAGAAGGTGGAAGAAGGGTCTCAGAAGAAGGAATCTCCTGCAGAGAACACAGCAAACCCTACAGCTCTTGCACTGCTCTGTCCCTTGGAAATTCAGTCAGCCAGGAAAATGCCTCAAATGAGAAGTGACTGAAGAGCATCAGGTAGTCCTAGAAAGCACCCTGGAAGGTCTTGTCTGCCCAGCAGTGATCCCTACATTAGGAGGTCTTCCTGGGACACCAGGGCAATGGGCTGTCTTAAATTCTGGGCTGGCACTCTGCAGTAGGCAAAGCAAGCAAGATGCTGCTTTATGGATGACCAATACATTCATAAGTAAGAAATCTGGTCAAATTTATCAGCCTGAGGAGTAAGATTTTACTACGGCTTATAGAACTGCATGGGAGGCACACCTCAGACTGGTAAAAACGGATCGCTACTTGGATATTGAGTGTGGGCAGGTCACAGGTTCCCAGACAGCTTTCAGCCAGCTCTTAGCAGAGACGTTAGTCTGCCGAGGGAAAACTACCGCGAGTGAAATTGTCTATGTCCCTGGCAGCGAGAGCTCCTCATTTGCAGACGTCTCTCTATTTCTCGTCATTAGTCAACATTGCATGTGAACTGCGAGATGCTGTGGTAGCCAATTCAACACACGCGACCAGAGAGCTCCCACACTGGAGTGCAAAGACACACTAAAATCTGATTCCAAATTTAAGTGTTCTTAAGATTTTGGGTCAAAGCCCTTTTTTAATTTTGGTGTTAAATGAGTTACTGGTACTCATTTGCTCAGAAGTTTACCAAAGCTTGTGACCTGAATGCTGAGTGTTTAACATAAATCAATGACCTGCATCCACAGGAGACATCAGATTTCTTTCAGTGTGGCCTTTCCCACATCAGGTCTTCTCGAAAACTGTTCTGCTCGCTCTATCCACAGCAGCAGATGCAACACAAGGGTGCTGAGCTGCCAAGTAACTGTTTGCATTTTAACTTCTCTGTTCCCTAGGCTTTCTCTGACCAGGTGTTTTCAAGATGCAGTGATTAAAATGTCATTTTCCACAAGAAAATGAGAAGCAGGACAGCCCAGTAGCTAACGCGCTGGCCCAAGCCCCTCCAAACCGGGTCCTGTTCCCAGCTCCTTCCAAAAGCAGCTGTCCCAGCAGCTGCGCTAGTCACTCCACATTTTATTTTCTCTCCCACCCTTTATCTGTCTCTTCTATTTAGACTGTAAGCCCTTTAGGGCAGGGATTGTCTGTAAGTACGTGTTTATGCCATTGCAAGCACAATGGAGCCTTGATCTCAGCTGGGGACCCTAGACATTATTTGGACTTCAGAAATAACTGAAGTTTTCTCTATCTGGGACTGAATCAGTGCAGTGGGAAACTCTGGCGGGAGGACAAGATAGTGTGGACATAGCCAAAGAGCTCCCTATCTCTAGAGGTCAGGGAGTAAAACATATCCAATGATTTTGCAAGCTTCCGTGGCTCCTAGCCCTCTGAAAGGTGCCAGCCCAACTTCAGCACATACAAATTGCTGTCACAGCCCAGAACTCACCGCCCCTTCATTAGTGGATGTGGGAACAAAATGCTGGAGTTGTGTTTTCTGTGTTACACGTTTAATTAGCTGACAATCGTAGTGTCAGTAGGAGTAGGCATAGATACACATGTTGCAAGTGGCCATGTTTTAAATTAACACCATATAATTTTCAATGGTTTAGAGGCATGATGGACTTTCCATATGAGAAGCTGCAAAGACTTGGATTATTTAACTTGGAAAGAAAGATAATTACATGGGCTTAATTGGCCTATTTAAGATGATGAATCGCATAAGAAAAGCTGATCATTCCTTCTCTCTACACTCTGCAGTAATATGAGAACTGGGGCTCATATGTTAAAATAAATGGTAGGTAAATTTAAAACAAATAAAGGAAATACCCTACAGTGCAGTCTGCCTGTGGAATTCATTGCTGTGGAGCATTAGACCTGAGGATGGATCTGAAACCAGGTGAAAAAATTTACCATTTTCAGGACCAGATCAAAATCCTGTGCTAGCAGGTGCACACATGCTGTCTTTAGGAGCCCTGTCCCAGCCAGGGCTGGTGGCACTGCATCAGATACTTTCAGGTGGTTACGCAGCACTACCTGAAGATGAAGGGCTCGGGTTCAAGCCAGCTCTCCCAGTCAGGCTCTCCCAGTACATAGGTGGTACAAACAGTCGGAAAACAATAGCCGTGTAGTCAGTCCCCCCAGCCTAATGGGGCAGGGCGTCATGCAGTAGTTGATCCGCACGGAGCCCAGGAGCTCCCTTCCTTCATTTAAGAAGGTGGATGTTCAAATGAATCTCGCTCCATAGTGCTCCTCTGTGACTCTGGCTGGACTTCCAAAAGATGCACGTGCTCGTCAGTGGGGCTGGGGTGGAAATGTGTCTTGTTGCTGTGACAGGACGTGAGTATGTGAGAGAAAGACTCCTAAAGGTCTACTCTTGTCACACTATTGCACTTCTCCAGTGGAGTAACACCTGTCAAAACCAATGAAACACCTTCCAGAGACTGAGGAGTGAAGAGGATGGTCTGATTTCTTCTCCTCTAACTGGTAGCCTCCACTGTTGGCTGCAAGTCTTAATGAATCAGTGATTTTATCAGCTGTTTCACATTCTGCTTTCTTGTCCCCAGTGAGCCTCATGCTTAGGTTTTGGTTAGCTCTGTTAGTTCAGGAAAACTCCGGTCATTGCCAGCAAAATCCTAAATGCTTGGTGAAAAACCAGCTCCCCATATTTCACCTAGGTCTTCTCCAGCCCATGTTACCAGCAAATCACAGGGTCAAAGCAAAGCAGAAGCAATTGGATGGCAGGAACATGAGCATATTGTAATTGTTTCTCTTTGAGAAGAAAAGAGAAGCTGCAAAATTTCTGCACCGTGAAATCTCTTCAGACATGTTAAACAGGCATGATAAACTTGCAGTATGTGGGGATGCTTGGGATAATTTATTCTTCTAATCATATAGATCCATCCCAAAATGAGACATTACAGTATCTTTAAATTTCATTTGTGTTCAAATAGCTGACCATAAAAGCTTGATTAGTGCCAACAAAATTGAAGCCACGCAGAAAAAGGATTGCTGTGTCAGGCAAGAACAGATTTTCACAGGTGAATAGACAGAACTTTTCCAACTGGTAGAAATGAAGTTAATCTGTTTTGTTCTGTTAGTTTTGTAGACCTTATACCCAAACAGGATTATTTGATCACTTAATCTTCCCTTCTATGTATCTCAAACCATTATATTTCTCCTCAATATTTCTGAGCTGATCCTATTAAGTTGGGCTAAGCAAAAGGCATTTCAGTCATCAAGAGACAAAATTACTGTGTGTGAGGAGCAGAGATCTCAAGACTAAAGCACCATTAACATCCACAACTGCAGAAGTGAATAATTCATTTGGTAGAACATGTTCAAGTGACTCTTGAAGGTGATCCGGTAAAGGAAAGTGAGAAAATGCTGTTTCTAGACACACAACCTTTAAAAACTCAAGACAACACAGAAGCAGATACCTCTGTGATGCTGATGGTTTGGTTGGGAAATGCTGCAAAGTGATGCAGAGCCACGTCTGGTGATGCAGGGGTGTGCAGGCCACGTACAGCAATGCTGGAGGAGGAAATTCGGTCCTTTTGACCTGTCTGCTCTAAATTCATCCCTGTAAAGCCCCTGAACATCATATATTTTTTAGAAATGGAAATAAGCATATCCCTTTCTATACTGGTAGTTTGGAATTTCTTGTCACATGTTGTTTGGCTTCTGGAGATTCAGAAGTCATCTTTGTCCCTATGGGGAAAAGGACAAGAAAGGACAGGCGATCAGTGCAGCTATGAAAGCTGTGACTGTGGTTCTCCTCTGCCTTTTACTGCATATCTTGGTGAGGCTGTTTTTAAACATGCATTCTTAAGCGCTACTATTCTTTTTCTTTGAATTGCCTGTCTTTACCACAAACATTAGGTACTAGATTGTAGGAATGGCCAAATGTCTTATAGCGAGATTTTTGTGACACTTTAAGGTTAGTTAAGCCACACATCTACATTGGTCAAGAAAGTGAAATCCATAAATCAAGGGTTTGGAAGCTTAGTAACAGAGTTATTAGACTGAGTAGAATTTACTACAGATACATTTTTACTATGATATAAGTTCATTGGATTTAGTGGGGTTATACGAGACATAAAATTTGAGGAAGACAGAGTCAGGAAAAGTTCTGTATGCTTCATAGTAGAAGATGGTGAACAAACTGCCCAGTATACCTTCCACTGACTGGACAACTGGGTTGTATTTCGAGACTATTTCTTTGCCCCAAACATGCCGAATTCCCTCTCTTTTCTCTCAAAGACTTTTTGTTTCTCAGTGCCTTTCCATTTTCTAATTCACTATGTTTGTGATCTCAGAGACACAATACTATTTCTAATCCCATTGCCTTCTCACCCAGACATCACTTTCCCTCCTTAGTGATGGATTTCATTTACAATCCTTTCTCCTCAGGCGGTCATAGCTGACTACCTGAAACCAGCAAGTCTCTTGTTATGAACTCATCACAAAACACTGAATTTGAAAAAGCCACTGTGTTCCTTCACTTCTGTAGCATAGCTGGCTGATTACACTCAGGGTCCAAAAAAAGTATTGGCTGCACTACCACCTGGATGTCCCTGGCAAGACTGATTGCATGCTGAATTAGGCACTGACCACGTACATGGTTAGATACTGTCTGTCCTGAGCAATGATCAATCTGAACTGGGAACATGGAAGAAAGAGGTGGAAGTGACAAGGTCAACTCACACAGTGGACAAGCATCAGCTGGGCAAACCCACCCTGTGTACTTAAATCTCACAACCAATGCTCCGGCAATGGGAAAATCCAGGTTTTACCCCTTTGCTCCCCTTCTTCCTCTACTCCCCTTTTTCAGTCCTGCAAACTCTCTTCTCATCTCTGGTCGTGCTTTAGGATGACGGGAGAGGTAGATATTCTACATTCCCTTTTGTGAAAAAGCTAATGGTTTATGGGAGACAAGCCACGGGGCTGGGCTGGGGTTGTCGGCATAATGAACGGGGAACAGGAGTCTATGGGATGGTGTGATTAAATATACCTGGCTCTGCCATCACCCTCCAACAATCAGCACTGTAAAATATGCCACCATTTGATTCACCATGTATAAAACATTCAAAGATAATTTAAAAAAATAATTTTAATGTGGGAAAAGATGTGAAACAATTTCACAATTGTCATCTTCATTTCAATAGTAATTATGCTGACTTTACAGAGGTTTCTCTGTGTTGGGGTAACAAAATGACACTGTTAAATGCATTAAAAAATATTGGTTCACTTCCATCACGATACTCTCTTTTAAGCATCCTCACTTACAGTAAAAGTGTTACTTTTTCCTGTGTCTGAAAGTCTTTATTTCCTACTTGTCATTCATTAGATTTCTGAAAGATGGTGTCTTATTTGACCTTAAATCCTTGGAAAACTCTCTACATGCTTCTTTCTTGGCTCATTTTACTTCCCTCTTGAAGCAAATCCATTAGACTCAAAGAATTACTCATTTTGATCACTTCCATAAAGTGAGTTTCTGGCAGCAATTAGTTCTCGCACATAGAGTTACTTTTTCACACTGACAAATGAAAAAAATTGGTGAAATTTGATGTATTTTAGATGCTATGCTTCATGTTTCTTATATAGTTTGAACTTGAGAAACACAAGCATTTGTAGTAGGGGATCCAAGGTCTTTGACTTAGAGACTAGCGCTTTCTTTTTCTAGGGATAAAGATGGAATAATTAATTCACTCTTTACTCTGAGAGGTTGCTATCTTGAGTTTCAAATGGTAATCCCAAAACAGCAACTGGCTGATCGGACACAGATACTCTGGCTTAAAGTTAGACTCTCTTTTTTTATTGAAAGGAAAGGTCATGCAAACTACTTTGGGGTTAGTGTGTTGGTATATACATATATAACACAAATGTAGAGTAGTTTCACAGAAGTTAGACTGAGTTTAGAATGAGACACCTGATAAATTATGTACTGTACCTAAAACCAGGGAGCAAAACCAAGAAAGATCAAAGATTGGATCAAACTTAGTATCTGGACAAAACTTACGGTCCAGGGTCAAGCCAAAGTCCAGGAAACAAGAAAGTCAAGAGGGATCCAAACCCATGTAGTGGAGTCCACCAGGCATCAGAGGAGGGACAAGGTCCATCCTACAGGGAAAGAACATTTTTGAAGGGTATCAGGGTCTATTTGCAGAAGGCAGAGCTCCAGGTTTGCTTACCAAGGTGGACACCAAAGCCAAGTTAGCTCCTGCTCCCGTGATAAATGTTAGAGCAACAGAACCCTCTCAGCTCCAGTGTACCCAGGATGGTAAAACAGGGTGGAGAAGCATAAATTATGAACAAAACAGATCAGATGGCCTTTGGAAACAGGCAGGTTAAGAAGCAATGTTGCCATTGATATTGTTGGTTGAGTGAATTGCACAGTCAAATCTCCATCAGTGGACAAATGTCCAATGTCAGGAGTGGATTGAGATCTCTATCTCTTATAGCTTGGAAGTTCAGGTTTTTTTGTTGGATAAACACCTAAATGTAGTGATATTTTTCCCAAACAAACAGTTTTTTCCAGTTTGAATATTTAGGCAAAACATCTGGCGTCATATTTCCGACTGCTGATAAGGTCCCAAATCCCACACAATCTGCTATCCTCGAGGCATCACAGACCTTTTGTTTCCTGTTACACCTGCGAAGGAAAAAGGTGCAAAAGTAAAAATTATAGTGTGCTGGAGGAGGAAAACAAACCAAAATGTTTTACTGTTCCAGAAGCCAGCATTTAAATTGCATTTTACTAACAGTCTCTGGCAATGGCTGCAAGAAGAGTATTTTGTCCATAAAAATATACACCTCTTTAATTATAATAATGCATACTGTAAAAATACTAAACTATTACAGCAGCCAACAAGAAAAAAATGAGGCATGCAGTAGGGTAATCAATAATATGAGGTCAAAATAAAAATGATTTTATATCTTTCCTCTTCTGATCTACATTTCTAATCTGTCTTGGGGTTTTCTTATGAATTAAAACTATGTTAAGAAACAGCGAGCTACTTTAAGATATGAAAACAAACACGATCTGAAAACCATGTCTTTTCTAGCAATTGGTTTTCATTAATTGTTCCCTTCTTTAAGTTTCCAAGCAAGGAGTGAAAAAATATATATCTAGGCAGAAAGTCAAAATTCCTTTAAAATGTGGGGTGGATTTTTTTTTTTATTTTGTTTTAATTTATTGCAAGTTAACTCCAGGAGGTAATTACAGCCAGTTTTTTGTATTATTTTTGACAGTGAGCCTAAAGTTTGAACTGAGTCCCATGAAGGATTTGACATCTGTAAAGCACAGTCAAAATGATGGTCTTTTCCTGCAGTAGGTTGTGACGTTGGAAGGCCTATGAGAACCAAATTTTCTAAGAGAGTTTGCTGTTCAACCGGACTGAGAATGAGCCAGGACTCAGACCACAGGGCAACAGTGCTGTCCTGGGATTAGGGCAGGTGGCTAGAGAGAAACATTGGTGGGTTAAATGTTTCCGTGTGGCCGTGAACTAATTTAAGAAGCAACAACATTGAGTCTGATCTTGAGTGTTTGTGTGTTCAGATGTGCAGTTTGACACAGCCCAGATTAGACATTCAATAGCACAGGCCCCTCCGAAACAAAAATACATTCCCCCGATCTGTTCAGTTGAAGCTGTAAAAGAGTTCTTTTCATTAAGCTGTAAAATGGGTATATTTATGATGAAACAATGGTGATGGGTAAACAAATCTTGAAAAGGAAAGTATTATAAGAACTCTGTTATTAATAATGATTGCTTTTCCAGATTCAGAAACTCTCTTACTCTTAGGAATAACACTAAGTAGAAAGCACCCTACCCAGAGGATCATCTTTCCTCTCAAAAAAATCCCATTTCTAACTTTTTTACGTTCAGTTAATATCAAGATTGCATTTGGGATTGTGACTACATAGGAGAAAACGTTGCTAAAAGGTTGAGAAAAGCCACACTTCGTTGCAGGCCCTTCCCGTTCCCTGCTGGAATAAGCATCTTCCAGGGAAGCAGTTATGTCCCCCTCAACCGGGCACTTGGAGAGTTTGTTGCAAAAGAATTTGGTCCACTCTAGTCAGCAGGAGAGCCAGAAAGTCTGCTGCTCTCTGGCCACTCAGCAGGGACAAAGAGGCAAAAATATTGGTGGTTGTTCAGATCTGTGTAGTATGACAGATAGGTTGCCATTCTCAACCCATCTGCCTGCTGACAGCCTCACCATCACTTCTTGCAAGGACACTTGCAAGATGTGGGCTGAGCTGTAGCAGCTCACAAGCACGGGAAGATGATTCATATGCCTTATGTCAGGTGGTGGAATGTGTCCCCACTCCTTTGAAATACTAATTTTTCTTCATTGACTATAGGTAGAAACGTGCTCAAATATCTACAGGGTAGAGGAACGAGTACCACCCTTACTGTTCTCCCATACACTTCCTCCTCTCTGCCCTGCATGTTGCCACAAGCTTCAGCTTGCGATGTGGACTAGATCACCTGTTATTTATTATTTTAGAGACTCAAACTCAAGTTGATTGCAACTTATTCCATAGAACTTCTCTCTAATGATATGAAGTATGAACGTCTCTGTACTTCATCTGCTCATAGATCACATCCACCGATTTCTTCCTAACCTGACAGACAGCCTGTGCAAGGGAACTTATCCAGGACAAAGCAAGAAGATACAACTAAAAATGGTCTTCCCCTCACATTGGTGAGGGAAAGCCGAGTTGGCAGCCAGTTTCATGCTTATGCTTCTCCATACTCAGCTCTTGAACATTGTCATCCGAGGCTTCTCTCTCCGTGACCTGTATCCTCATGCAGATTTGGGGTCTGAGCTGCGGCCACAGGGAAGGCAAGAAGCTATGAAGTGCTGCTGCAATAGCAAGAGCCAGCTCATCAAGGGTAACCTCAAAGCAGTCTTGCTCTGTTCTTGTCCTATGCCCTCAACGTGGTGCGGCGTACAGCTTCATGCAGAGAGGGACAGATCAACAGCTCCGGGTGCCTGGGAAACCTCAGCAGGGCTGTATGGCCCTTTTCAATGTGAGCAGTTTGCAGCGTTTTCAGCTTCTCGTATAACACACAGGAAATTGTCTGGAAATGTGTCATTAGAACAAAACACTGTGCTCAATGAGGCTTGATCTTCAATCATAGGTCATCCAGGTGAGGCTTTTAAATGATGGTTAACTATTAAAAATAAATAATTCAGAGAATTCAGGAGCTCTCTTTATGGTGTAGCACTGAATGCATTAGATTTCTACAGTCTTGGGAGTAAAAGGGGAGGGAAAGAAATCTATATTCAGTTCCTTGAGAAAAAATGTTCCTCTTCATAACCCTCTATAAAAGATTATTGTCTTCATTTTATTTAATTATTCCATATGAAGTAATTAAAAGAGAATAATCAGCTAGTTCAGCAATGAAAAATCTTTCAAGCAAGAACACAAAGGAGACTAATAAAGGCACCACCAGTCCACATCATCGTTATTAGGATCCCTACATCTTTAATTTTTCTTCTATTTTTATTGTTTGCTGAAAATTAATTGTTCGTTTCCCTTCTCAAGAAGCTTTACTGCAACTCTGTCATTTCTTGAGACTTTGCAGCATGTGCCGGGCTACCACTTGAATGCTCTGTATGTAAGTAATTACTGTACATTAAAGAGGACTGTGGAGAAGCTGAGTCAGGACACTAATCCATTAGTAACACTCATACGGAGTTCACAAGCACCGCTACGAACACACCGTTCTCCATGTTAAGGGTAACTTTGAGAACCTACTTGCAAGCAGATAGATTTGGGCTTCAGAGTGAGATTTGAATGGATAAGGTGATCAGTGCTCACCCTCTTTTATCATCAGTTCGCGTGTGCCAATACACTGGCCTTGCATTAAATTCTTCTTAACGATACTGCCCAACTACGTCTATTGCCATGTTAAAGCATTCAAATGCAGGAAATGAAACAAGGCTGAAAGCATCAACTTTGCCATGCTGTCCTTACATCTTGCAGTATAACTGTCAGGAAAGGCAGGAAACGTAAGATTTACTAGTATATCCCTCCATTTCTTATGCACAGAACACAGGCTCTACAAGGTTTTCTGGAATTTTTTAAGTATCATCAAGGAAGTCTGCAGAATAATTCAAATTTGGGTGGCTTGTTAAGGAAAAGATGCGTACTGCGCTTGGGTAGTACGTTGTAGATGCAAGAGTCCTGGTCTGGGACCCAGGGAAGCCAAGTTCCAGCAGGGTTTGACATCTAGCATGTGGAATGATTTGGGGCAAGCAGCTCTCCACATCGCAAATACGTTTCCTCATCTGCAAATACTAATGAATAATAACATCAAAAATTAATATCTAACGGTTGATAGCATTATGTAGGAGAATAGATCTTGTTATTTGCAAATATACTGAAGGACTTTGAATCAATTTCGTCTGTAAGTTGTAATCACGTCCAATAAAGGGAGACATTGTTATTATTATCTGGCAAATAGATTATTAAAATTGAAACAGAATATTAAAAAAAAAATCAATAACTTTCAATACCAAAGGGGAGCCATTCAGAAAAGCTGATGTTTTCCAAAAGTGGTGCCTACTATATGAGAACCCAGATGCCCAAAATCCAGTTCTTTCACAATAATTCTTGGTCTATACTGCCCCATGCAGGTCCTGCAGAACTAAGTGAGCGTACAATTCATTTTTAAATGAATGGGCCCCTTGTATTTTAAGGCCGTTGCACAGGATTTGTATGTGTTCCTTCCCAACTGCACTTTCTGAAAATCCATCTTCCACCTCAAAGCCCCATTTCATTGCATTTCTCTGTCATTCCACCTCATGTTTGCTTAGTAATTACAGGACACAATTTTCCAGTGATCAAATCAAACTGCATTAATACGTGCCTGTGTGCAGCTCAGTGTGAAAGAGCTTTCTTTCCACCCTTTGGGAGCTCATTATTATATACACAATCTTTGTATTTTTATTAGTCAGCCTTATGATTTGTGTGGTAAGGGGGACTGGCAATATTGTTTCACATACATCAAAGGCTGAAATGCAGTTTAACAAGAGCCAGCAGGTTACATACAAGCCCCAAAACACTTGTTATAGGTGTGACTCGCCCAAACCAAACTAGGCAGTGAGTGTTGGCAGAAATTATTCCAACTCTCTGCAGCAGTTAGATCAGCAGCTGTAAAACGGGAATTATTCAATTTTTTTAAAAAAGCATATTTCTAAAATATCACTTAATGCAAGATCTGAGTCTACTATGGTTCTTTTTTGCATCTACCTTATTGAGAGAAATGAAGCATGCTTGATGACATATACAATTGCCCACAAATTCCAATCATTTAGTCTCCTTCTAGGATGAGTCTGCTCATAAAGTGTCTTCCGATTCTCAAACTTGTCATCCTAATTATTTTCGGAATATAGGAGGAAAAAAGAAAGAGGAAATGCTCTGTATGCAATTAACAAGGAAGGAAAGGAAAAGGAAGATATTTTTTTCCTGAGGAAGACAGTCTTCTAAGCCCTGTTAAGCACACTAATTATAAACTTTTTTATTGGGCTCTCTTTCTGTCTTCTTTTTTATTTGCTTGCTGAGCATCATGGAAAAAATCTCCCCCTCTTTATTCAAAGGGCAACTCACATGTAGTCTTCCTCAAAGTTTATCCCAAGGGAACTCAATTTTAAGAAAATGTGTTGTAAGTTTCCCATAATTACCAGTGAGGTCATTTTTTTCTCTGCTTTGGATAATTTATGGGGAGCAGAGACATTTGATCTGATGATTTTGCCATCCAGTGAATCAATACTGGGCTGTACTGAAGCAAAGCTCCCATTGCCTTCATTGCAAACAGATTTTGCAGACTGTGTGTCCCCATACTGTATGTTTACAGGGCACGATCTAACCCCACCATGATCAATGGTAGTCTTTCCATTGATCAAAATGGGTTTGAAGCAACCCCTTTAATGCACAGGCATGTTTCCAACTGATCTAAACAGATATGGTCCTGGAATTTCTTTGAGGAAACCTAATGTTGCTCACCTGAAGCCCATAGTCCACAATGGTCCTGAGAAATGTTGACTGAGAGCAGGAACAGGACTGTTGAGCCTACCCAAAGCTTGGTGGGAAATGAGATTGCTGTCCTGCAGCATTTTTCAAAATTAAAAAAAAAAAAAGTTTTCTTTTACAGTTTCTCAAAAAAAAAAAAAGTAATTTCAGAGAAAGCCGTGTGAATTTTCATAAATCTTCATCAACTGACCCACCCCTTGGGGTACCAGAGCCTACATAGTATCTGAGTCCCTCTTTCATCTGAATCAAAACAATCTGATTCTCATTTTGACTAGAAAAAAATACTTTGGCCCTGATAAAACTTTCCCAACAGAAGTTTAACCAGAGCAAGCACATTCCAGCTGAGAAAATGTTGCTTTGTTCCCAATTTTACGCAGAATGGCTACTCTGTCATACACTCCCAACCACCTCTACATTTAAAAAAACAGACGGAGGAGACAACATCCCAGGTATCTAACCCCACCTCTATAGCTCCTTTGTTAAAAAACGTATGTGAGCCTTTTGACTAACCCATTTGTACCTTCAGTGGGTTTTTGACGGAGGAGCAAGATGGCTGTGCAGCTGCAATGTGCTGGCGAAGCATGGGAAAGCCTGGACTAGCCCTGGGCACTAGGGAGGATAATACTCCCTCCCTGCCACCTCACCGCTGTAATTCTGCACTTGGGAAGAAGGCAACAAAAAACGTTTAGCAAGGTCAATTATTGCAATATTTACTTGGCTTTCTCCAAAGGTAGGAAGGTGGATATTCACATGTATCGGTTTTATGATTCCCAAAGAATGGCCGAAATGACTACATTTGTGTATAAAAATCCTCCAGAGAAACACGGTATCCCAACGGAAGGAGAAAATAAATGATAAACTGATCAAAATCACTATTTGACTCTTATCTCCCCTCTGAAACCCTTATTTTTCTCTCTCCCTGATTTTTCATAAGATAAAGTCTCTCCATGGATCTTTTTGCCCTAAATGATGATGGTGGGTAGGAAGGAGAAAAAAGGTTTTCCAAGACTTCTGACAGCCTTCCTCAGAGCTGCTGCTCCAAGCAGCCGTGACTGGCAGTATCAGCTCCTGAGTGAGTGCCAAAAGAACCAAAGCAGTGGGACACAGGTCTTGCCAGTCGTACTTAATGCTATTGTCCTTGCCAGCTCGCGTTCCTGGAATGTGGATCAAAATTTTGAGGACCAGGCTGCCAATCCTGTTGCAACAGCGCTAACAACATGTGCCTGAGATTGCTGATCCCTGACCTTAATAAATAAAGGACCACTCCAAAAACATGCACAACAGCCTTCTCATTTGGCTTTTGGTGAAGACATCGAAAAGTTAATTTTGTACTTTTTGTAGTCTATAAGACTTTAGCCACTCTTAATCGGCCAATATTCCTCTCTGCCTCAAAAATCGTCTTTGCTAAACTCTGATTTTTGCCGCTGTTCAGCTCCTCTGGAGATGCTGAAAGTCATGCTACACGGTGTGATGGCTTTAGCTCAACCACAGATGATTGGGCTTGATGCAAGAATTGCTGGGTGACATTTTATGACTCGTGTTATGCAGGAGGTCAGACTAGATGATCATAATGGCTTTAAAATTCATTAATCTGTGTGCAGAAATATGTGTGAAAGGATTAAATAGAAGTCCCAACATTTATTCTACATGACAAGTAAATTGGATTCAAACAAAGGTCTTTAAAGCTGAAATGTAAACACCGAGCTGCCAACTCCAAAGTTTGAAAGGTCACGCTAGCAAAACTTACCACTGAACGAGATTGACTTTAGCTAAATTATTCTTCTTTTCCTCAAAATTTCAAGGCACTTTCCTTTAAAATTTAAAAAATAAAAATATTTCCATTTGAAAGAAAATTACTTTTTAAAAATCGAATTACATTATAATAATAAATTAATATTGCCAAATATTTCATATTTATCGAAGAGAATTTTTCTGAGTGAACCAGAGAGATTTTTTTTTTTCACTTTGAAGATTTTTTTTAAGATTCCAAGACTTTGCCTCTGTTCTGGATTTTTTTTTCAATAACATAAAAATATTCATGGGATAAGGAAATCACTTCCTTTTGAGCACCACCAACCATCCAAACTTGGCCTTGCGATTTGAAATTTCAAAGCATCCATGCTGTTTGATGTGTACCCAGCTCCAGACACAGAGAAATCAATCTCTATAGCCCTGCCTACCTTGGTAGCTGCAGTCAATGTACTGTAAAGTCTTTGTTAAATATTTAATAATTAGCTGTGGTTTAATAATGTGTGCCTGAAGAAATGCTGAAGGCTGTGAGTGGATAATGAAAGAGTGCTGTGTCCTGAAACGAATGCCTTGAGTTATTATATATTGTGCTGTAGCGGTTTCCTCACTCAGCAAATTGAGTGACTTTTCCACTTGGGGGGAAATAGGCAGTCGTGTCTAGCAGACATCTGCTTTTGTAACCTCCTGTTTCCCAGGGAAAATCCATTTAGAGATTGAGCAAAACCCTGTATGGTAATCCCAGGCCGAAAAATATTTCAGTGGAAAAAGTTGTCTTTAGACTGGTCATGTTTCCACTGAATAAAAGCAACTTTCATTCTATGCGGTATCAGAATGAAGCAGGGGCTGTGTGCAGGCATGTGCACCACTCTTGGCATACAGACCGTCCCATTAACGTGTAAGAATGTGTCTTGGACACCATGAAGGTCCACGTAGACCTTATAAACTCTTTACCCAACGTGTGTTTTTTTCCTCTTCTAGAAGTAGTTTAGGTCCCTCATCTGTTTAAAACAGTGTTATTTGTGACGGTGAAGACCTCTTTGCACAACAGCACGTGATAACTTTTCTTCAGCGGTAGCATTTTAAAAAGCCAGAGCTTGAGTGCAAGGTGCAAGACTAAGGGTACAAGCTGAAAATTAGAGTCGGGTTATGTGGGGGTCTAACACCATGACTGCTATAGGTTTATGGAAAACCTTTGTGCCTGATGCTGTTACATGTAAAGCAAACCTAGAGCTCCTCACCGTCCAAAGGGGAGTGACTATGAAGCTGACTTCTTTGATCTTTATAAAATGCTGTGTGTGCCTGACGTGAAACACCTTAAGGGGATGCAAGAGATGATAAACAAATAAATGAATAAAATCAGCTGGAACAAAGACAGTGTGGGGAGCTTCCTCTGCAAATCAGCTTTGTGCTGGCTGTGATTTGTACAGAGCCTTGTCACGAGTGAGGGTATCGGAAAAGAAAACAAGACAAAGGCACTTGCAGGTGTCTGGGTGTTGTAGTCTCTGGTTTTGTTTCAGGGCTGAAACGCCTCCAGTGAGCTCAGAGCATCCTTTTGTCGGTTGCATCACATGCTCAAAAGAAGTCAGTCCCTTCCCCAAAGAGCTTTCAGTCTTCACAGGAACGACTCTTCTTCATAAAATTCCAAGTCCTTGCAATTTCTAAGGGGACTACATAGAGAAAGGTATTTTTATTTACTACTTTGCACTGTGACGTATCTGGCTGCCCTTGCAGGAGTACTCTGAAAGGTGAAGGTGCCTTCCCTTCAGCAGAAACTGCCTCTACAGGCCTTTACAGAGGAAAGCATTTATCCGTAGGAGGGGACACACTGGTTTTCCTCAAAAGGCTGTGTGTAGAGAGGATACACAGCACTGGTCACCGCTTACCAGACGCTGCATTGCTCTTCCCCTGCTGATTTATTAGATGAACTGCACGGTTTTTGCTGCAGTATGGAGGGAGACGTTTCTTTGGCTTCTCTTTTGGAGCATTGCCCATTGTGGCACTATTGCTTGATTAATTTATTTACAAGGGATGACATATTGATGTTTCAAATGGGGATTTTGTGACCAGGCATAGGCAGTTTTGACCTGGGAAGAATGACTTTTGCGTATGATGAAGGCGTTCATTTTGTATAAGTAGATCTATTCTAACTTCATCCTGACCAGCAAATATCTTTGGGATAAATCTGCTTTTTTTACTGCCTAGTGTCATGTAAATAATCTCCCTTAATTCTGTGGGACAAAGACCCTGCTCTAACCTCCAGTGCAATAAGGCAATGGTGCCCCTTGACTCCACAGTGTGACCTGGGTGCAGCAAGGAGCTCTGCAGCTTTGCAAAGCCCTCAGCCTGCTCACAGAAATGTTACAGATGCAATAACAGAACAGATTTCTCCAACTTAGGTCTATAGAGGAATATTTGGAAGAGTAACAAAGCCGAGGGCACTTTTAACCCTGGAAGTGAAGTCCTGCGGAACTGCTTGCCAACTGAGGGCAACTTAAAATGAGCCTGTGTGTCTAATGAGCGTGCAGTTCCAAAAAGACATCTCCAAGTGAATCCATAAAAAAGGGCTGGAACTATACACACTTTCATACCCATATAGAAAACAAAGAAAAACTGTACCAATAGATATAAAAGGGTAAACTGGTAAAATATGTTTATAATAAACATTAAAAGGCATATATGCATATGCAAAGAGATAAAGGCATGCATCATACAGTTACTATAGATCATATAGAACTGTTATCTAGTACAATATATATCTCAAACAAACATAAAAAACGTGTCTTTAATATACTGTTACATTTTTTAATGGCTAGACAAAACCTGATCACCGTTACACAGGCACAAATGGGAAAGTCACTTCACATCTCCATTTACACCTGTGAACTGGGTTCCAAATCCAGCTCAGGGCACGCGAGTCCTCCTGTCTCACCCTCCTACGCCTGCTGGAGCGTGACTGCCATTCACATCAATGGCAGCCACGGACGCGTGCACAGGGTAGAGCACACCTCTAAAAAAGCGTCAGCGCTTAGGTGAACACATCTCTCCTATTTTACAATCTTTACACCAACTCCCTGTAAAATTCTCTATTGATTTCAAGGGTTTACTGCTTATTTTTAAGGCATTCGGCGGCTATGGCCCCATATTTCTGACAGATCTGTTGTCACCGTGTGTTCCTGAGGGTCAGAATCAGCAGGGTTATTAAGTCTGTCCAAGGAACAACCTTAAGTCTTTTTTGCAGCTAAGGTTTTCTAGCAACGATACAGTGTTATTGGAAGAGTCATGTCAGAGCTGTTTCTGAACTGCTCTTTCTTTCATGGTGTGTAAGACTAAAGCAAAGTAAATGCCTTTTGGTAGGTTTTATCCTCATTATACTCAGGTATCTTGTGCCTTCAGGCTGAAATACGATCGAAAGAGGCGTCACTGATGTACTGTCAAAATTATAGATGCTAAAACCTCATAAAGTTATTCAAGGCCAGTAATGTACAGGTTGGTCAAATCTTATTCCTTTCACTGCATTTCCTAGTGCTTTATCTAACCTAGCTTGAAGACAGACCAAGAAATGTTACCCAACTTTATGCCTGTAAGGAAAAACTGCATCCCAGGATGCACGTCTTACCCCTGTGAAATTTCCCCTGATATCCATCATACATTTTCAGTTGCTCATTTCCATCCATTAAGGAATATCATTCAAACTTTTCAGACTTGCATTCAGTAGAATAGTAATAACCAACCCTGAGTGAATAATTTATTGGAAATAAATTTAACCTTTCTCTTTAGAGAGACACATTCACTGAGAATTGAAGTTAGGTGAGACGAATCCAGGCTAGGATGTCCAGAAGCAGACAATATTTATTTATTAGACAATATTCAACACAATTTTTTTTTTTTTTTTTTTTAATGCTCTTGAACCGGTAAGTGGCTCTGAGTGTTTAGAAATCAAGCTGAGTTGTTTATCTTTAATGGCCCTGGAAGCTGCACACTCCCGTTTCATTCCCCCAACTAACAGAGTACAACTCGTCAGGACTGGGCCTTATGTAACCACCATGGATCTGAATATTTCAGAGGCAGTAATAATTTAGGAAACACAGCAGATAAGGTGGATTATAGAATTTAAAAAAAAAAAATTATAAACCTTTTTCCTTCTGGACTACTCATCCTTGCCCAAGGCATGACTTATTTAAAAAAAAAAAAAAAAAATTAAGCTCCTTTAAGATTTATTAGCTGGGTGCAGTTTAATTTTATCTTGTCAAATTCAGGCTAAACAAGTGCCCTCGCTGTGAAGGTGGCAGTCAGATTCGTGTCTGTCTTGTTTGACTGTCACTTTGACAGAGCTTTGGCTGGGGGTTTTCCCGGTGATCCTGTTCCCCTGCTGTGCTAAGCAGGGTGATCTCGTGCAGCTTCCAGTGCGAGGACTGGAGTTGGTGTGAGCTTACCTCGTGCTTTCTCCCTCGTCTTATGCAAGAACTCGCTTGCTCATGGGAAGTAGCTGTCAGAAAGACGCACAGCCCACAGAAGCAAATGCAAGTTTCAGTGGGAGCGAAGGGACATGGAGCACTTCTTCTGGATCTTGTGTGATGGGGTGAACCACTCGGGGTGAACACAACTGCTGTTTCACGAGCTACCCTCTGCAAAGCTTATTTTTCTTCAGTCTTATTTATGGACTTAAATCCTCCTTTGTTTTCCTTGAAGAAACGCATACACCTCATCAGTCAGTCAATAGATTTTCAGGTGTTGGTCTTCCATTTCATGACTTTCCCTGTTGTGCCTGTAGCCATTTTCACTTAGATAATAATCATTAACTCACAAACTGGACCTGGTTATTATAAGGGTGGGTAACATCAAAATGCTGAAAAAAAAACCCAAAAACATATAATTCAATATTTGGATTTTTCCACTGTGATGCTACTGGGTACCGGTAATGAATGTTGTTTTGACAGCAGTGGCATCATTCAGAAGGCTTTCCTATTTATGATCATTGATGAGCCCACGGCATTTTGTGTAATGCCTCTTTTTCGCACCATTCGCGTCACGATTCAATGAACGACTGGATAAAAAAATATTGCCCCGCATTTTCCACTGCTTTTTTGTGTGTGTGTGTGTGTGCCATAGCCTAATGCTACCCAGGGAAGGGTGCAGTTCAGTCACAGTCAGAGCAACCCCCGAGGCTATGGACACATGAGCAGGGAGGCAAAGCTCGAGGCATAAACCTGGAGCGTGTTGCACAGTGGCAGCTGGGCACAAACCTGTGTCTGTGTGTCCGGGAGCGTGAGAAACAAGCAGCCGGGGCATTAAAAGTCAGGCAGCAAAACGCATGGGAAAATTGCCCCTGACTCATCCCGGGGGTAAATTTGCCATTCCTGGGGCTGAGCCAAGGCTCTTTTGGAGATTGTGACATCTGTTTGCAGCTTTTTAGAGTCAGGATATCTCGAACTTGGGAGAGGTTAATGCATGCGTGTGCCTGTCGCTGGTGTTGAGTTTGCAGAACATGTAGTTGAAGGTTTTTCAGATTAGAGGGAATATACCCAAACATAAAGAGGTAAAAAAACTGGTCCTACTGAAAGTAATTACATTTCCTTTTACGTCGGTGGCACCAGGATAGCAACCAAGATATAGCTACCCTCCTTAATGGAAAGGATTACAGGGAGATGTCCGACCGTTACAAACACTGGTGCTTGCCCAAAACTGAGATTTCTCTCAGATTTACTTCTAACATCAGTTTCACATTTGTGTCATGGTCCCAGTGGCTGGTAGATTTACATTCTCCACTGCATATATCAGTGGCTCATAAAAAAAAAACCCGAGAGAAGCTGCCATCTGACTGTATTTTTTCAGATGCTTTAAGAAAATGGTATGAAAAGCTGGTTGTCTCCAACCTTTTTTTAGTTCCCCCAGTATTTCACCAAAGGAGAGTAACTGGGTTTTTCTGTAGCTTACTTTATTCTAGAATTATTGAGAATAATTGTAAAGTGAGGTAATAAACTTTAATGTCTTCTTAAAAAAAAAAAGTCAAACTTATAAATCATTGATATTTTCAAATCACGAAACAGGAACTTGGGGAACTCCAGCGGCATGTGCTGTTGGTCCAGACATCCTGTATTTTATTGTTTTAAGGTGCTTCTCTTATTCATCTGGTAGTTTTTTAACATACCTCATGTTAAATTTAACATGCTTCTTTCCTTCATCTGTAGCTTTTTCTGAGCTACCCTTTGATGATGAAATATGGACTGATGTAGTCAATACTCTTTGGCTAGAAAGTGAAAGATGTTTCTTGCTAACATCTTCCCTCAGCGGCCTCCTTTGGGCTCCTCTTTAAGCTCACCTTTCATTTCTGCAGATCCAGCAGAGAGAAGAAATTCAGCAAGCGCCAGCATCCTCAGTCATCGGGGTTTAAAGCATGAGACCTCTGCACTGAGTGTGGAGGGTCAAGTCTGACCGGAGCAGCTCCGCTCCCAGCCCCCATGGCGTGAAACGGGATCACTGGCTTGAAAAACCTTTCAGTTGCCTGGCAGTTTCACAGCAGAGCCGTTTTCAAAACAAATTCCCTCTGGTCACACAACTGGGCCATTCCTCCTTTTTGCCATGCAGAAATAAAGGATGTGAGAAACCACAGAGCTTTCTTCTTGCTTCCCCTTGCTTCAAGGGTCCCCACTGCCACATACCAAGAATTTGTTTTTCCCTCGAGAGGCAGGAAAAGACAGAATAATAAAACAGCCACTACTTGTTTCAGCAGAAACCCTTCAGAAGATGCAGCAGCCCAAGTCCTTTGGGTTCTGTGCAGGAAGCACTATGTTTTTTCAGCTTCTCAGGAGAGAAAAAAACAGAAGAGCTTGACCACCGTACTCTGTGCTCTGCATAAAACCTATCTGGAAGTGAGCAATTGCTCACTACTCACTTGATTGCTGTGTCATTAGGCTGCAAGGACAGGAAAAACTCATGCTCGTCTTCCATGAGGTTGCTATGGCACGCTGTGCATCGAAGCCATTGTCTCTTGACTGTGTCTGTCATGTAGGTGTTCGCTTTTGCATTAGTCACTCTGGGCTCCCAACAGAGATCTTTCAGGATGTGATTCATTTCATCCTGAAATAGATCTAAAATCAGTCAGCTGAATCGTGCCCCAAAAGTGTTTTTTCCACCCACCCTTCCCCCCTTGTTGACTACAAAAGGAGCCCAGGTTGACCAGCTTGGGTTTTGCCATTTATGTGTAGATGTATGGTGCTGGATTGCACTCCTGGGGTCACATTTTATTACGCTGTGTGAGATCACATGCACTGAGACTTTGTGATTCTTGCTCTAAAAGTTGTTGGTAGTGGCAAAATAGCAGGTTTTCTCAGTATAAGCTGACAGTCCCTGTGGGAACACCCCGTTTCACTAAAAGCACCGCAGCAGCTTGGCATTTTAAAGGGTATTGTTGCAAAATGGCAGGTTTTTGGAAGAAGGAATCCTTGAGAAAGCAGTTACTTGGAGGAAGGAATATGGGAGGCACAGAAGTCACTGAGGCTTCAATGCTGGGTGAGAAAAGAAAGGGTTTTCATGAAAGATCAATTTTACCTAGCTTTAGGGATCCATGTTGAAAGGGACTACACATGAACTCATCATCTAGACTTCTATTATCAACAAAAACTTAGTCAAAGCAGTAAACGTAGATTAGGAAGTGATTCATCTAATCAAAAATTAAGCTTCATCTCAAGGATTAAATTAATTTTACCCTAATGCCTACTAACTGCCTTGCCTAAATCTCCCTGAGCGTAGTGGGATACTAGAGATCTAGCTGACATATAGACATCTGCACTGTAGACACCTACGGTTAGCTCAGATTACTTACCTTTAGATCTTTCAATATCTAAATTTGAGGTAGTCATCCCACCATCCCTGTTTGCCAACAGACAGAAATATGCTTTCCCAGACAGTGATCATCTGACTGTGTTGAGAAACCCTCCGAGGCTGGAGGGTATATTCCAGAAGTGCCTACGTCAGGACACCCCATTTCTCACCAGTAAGGTTATGCCTTTATTTCGTCCTTTGTAATTTTCACTATACTTTTGAGTTTGTCTCTGTAGCTGGGTATTTATCTCCACGACAGGAAGTCATAGAACAGCAGTTCTAGATGAAAATAGCTGCAGTCATCCCTGGGAGATAAACGATATGTTATATCATGTCAGTCATGCTAGAAAAAGTTGAGGAAATCTTTTGTATATTTAGAAGTATCTTCTGTCTTTATTGAAGAAGTTCCTTGCAAAAGGCCTGGACATTGGAGCAGGAAGGTGATCCTGAACAGTTCTGCACCTCTTGTTCTGCACCTGGGACCCTTGGTTTGGTTAACCTGCACCTTGGTTTGGTTATGCCAAGAACCCTTGGCTCATGAATATTTATGCATCTGGAAGTAGTAATAAATATCTGCATCCTCCAGAAGAGATCCCAAATGCTTTGGAGGCACTTGACACTCATCACACCCCATTACATATATATGTGATTTGCAGCAATGTAGGTGTAGATAAAAGATAAAGTTGTTTCTGTTGCTACTTGGTGCCCATGTACTTCATGTGGGTGCAGCCTTGCGTGGGCTAGAGGGGCACCAGCAGGGAAGGATTTCCACCAGGGCTCTCCCCAGTGCTGGTGGGGATGGTCCGGAGCTCCTCACTTACTCTCTGCAAGTAGTGTTACTCTAAAATCTCCATTCTTCCAGACATTATTTCTTTCTAAAGGGGTGATAAATTATTTGTGAGAATTGAAATAAGGCATCCCTCTATACAGATAGGGAGACTGAGACACATAATTCAAGCAACTTGACCAAACAACAGGATTTGATGGCTTGGTTCCTAAAAAGCCCAGGTTTCCTGTTTCTTCATCTACTGTCTTTATCATCTTCAAACCAGCCTTTTTTTAGCCATCAGAAATGAGTGGGTTTTTTGCCTTTCTCTTCATTTTTATCTTGTATTTGAATGAGACACAACTGTCGAGACAGATAGATTCTTCTTATCCTGGAGACTTTCTATGGAAAAGAGGGCATTTTGTCATGGCCTACTTGACAGGTGATTCAAGGTTTCATCTCACCATTTGTGGAAAACAAAAGCAAAATAAAAAGAAGGGTGTTTGGGTTTTTTCACTTACAGTCAACTGTTTGCACGAGTAATAGAAAACAATCAATATACTCGAGCAGAGATTTTCGAGAGCTGTTTTTTTCTTTTCTCGGTATTAATGATGACGTGCACTTCCTACCATAATGATTATCTTAAAAGTCTTTTTGGCTTTGAAGAGGTTGTCTCAGCTCTTGGAGTACTCTCATTGTGAAGGAATATGATCCAAAGAAGTCTATTACCTTAGAATTCATTATTCTTCCTCCTCTTTTTTTTTTTTTGGACACAGTCATGTTGTAAATTAAACTGCTTGAGTTGGCTTTGTGGTTTTTTGCATACACAGCAAGGATAACTACACATCAGATTTATGGGCATCATGCACGGGTTGCTATGACAACCCCTCCAGCCGCTGTACACCAAATAACCTTGTCATGTGAACGTTTATCACAAGCACATCAAGTACAGGATTGCTCGGTACGGTCTTTGGCTAAACAGCAGGATTTTTTCTGAATAATAATTGGTCATGGCCTTTTATGCTATAAGTCAAAGTTAATCAACTTCTAGATTTGAAATTAACCATCGATACGACATAATCCGAGCACCATTCTTCATGACTGCAGTGCTCGGTGAGAGGAAACTTTGCAAGAAGCACTGTTCCTTTTTCAGGAAAACTGGGGATTGTTTTTTTTATTGCCATTGTAACCTCACAAAACCCATATGTAAAAATGGCAGGCTGTGCCTGTGCGTGCGCATAACATATTATTGTGCTGTAAATGAAATGTGAATTTTAACTATCGAATCGTTTGTGGGAAATAAACTTATTTTTCTTCTTTTTTTTTTAAAGGAACTTCTAAAGGTAAAGCCACATTCTAATTTTTCACACCCACTTTTATTTATATATTTTTAGGGGAAATTTGCAGGCTGCACACCTGGTCCTTCAACAGACCAGTTGAAAGGTTTTCTTATGCATTTAAACTCCTCCCCGTGCACCCACATTTTAAAGAAAATACGAGAATTTAACTATGTTTCTAATTTATAGTTTCAGAGGGAAAGATTAGTATGTGTGAGGGATTAGTGATCTGTGTAAATTACTCCAGTAATTTTTATACAACAGTTACATCATAGGTAAACTCCAGCTCATTGCATGTGAGTGGGAATAGTATTATTTTTGTTCTAGAAGAAATAATATCTTAGGCTGTAGGTATAGGAATTTTCAGAAAGCTTCCATCTATAGTATAGCCCTCATATTTAATGCTACTACAGGGCTTTTTTAACCACACTGACTTAAATGTCCAAATCACAAAAGAGCTTTGTAAGTGAGTTTACAAAATAGCAACAGCAGAGTAAGCAAATATCAGCAATGTTTTATCTTTCTTCCTCTAATAGGCAGGATTAGTTGAAATAATGTATGGTCTTGCTCCTACCTGTTTTTTTAAATGGCGGTTCATTGTACTGTAGATTCTCATAACCACCACACCCAAGTCAAAACTTGCTGGACTAGTTAGAAAGACTACTGTTGGTTTGAAATGGGCACTGTTAGGAAATAGGCACCATTTACTTAACCTGTTTTTAATGTTTACTGTAGGATGAGATGCACTTTTCCTCATAAATACCTATTTTTAGCCATAACTTTCAAGGGAGAACAGGGTGACTAGCTGAGATGTAGACATATGCATTGCAGATAGCAATATTCAGTCAGATGTGTTTCTGCTGGATGACTTCAAAAAAAGATCAAGTGTTTTGCTGGAAATGCTTTGGTCAAGCACAAGTTATTTGTCTTAATCTAGACATAATGATGTGGCATTTTCCGTCTTTCATTAAGCAAAATGTCGCATTAGATGATCTAATCTCACAGATTTACCACATAAACCTCTCTCTATATTTTACACCTCCTGAGGTGTAGGTTTCTGGATACAATTTGTGAACATTAAATGCTAACTTTGTGATTTCCTTATGAAGAGTACCTTCCTCTTTACCACTACTCACAAACCATTGGCTGAATAAATAGACTGGATTTCATTTCATTTGGAGTAGTTTTATTGTTCTTCTACAGCCTACATGAGTCCTTGCTAAATTTTCTGTTTATGATTTGCAGAGACCTTAGGGGAATTAGATACACAAACACAACTTGCTTTCTTTTGGGACTTTCATCCTTCATACATTCCTTCATTTGCAATACTGAAATTTGTCTTTGTTAGTAACTAGATTTGGAGGAAGAACAAATAGCAGCTAATTTCACCAAAGACAGGTTCTATTCATTAAGCAAATCAATATGTATAAGGAAAGAATGACAATTTTTTTCCATCCCTTAAAACTCCTTTTTGCCAGAAGCAAAACCAGCATTTTACTCTCAGAAGCTTTCCTAGTGGAAAGAGTTCACACTTTGTTCATCTAATTGTTCGATTTCATAAGGGTGCTGATTTCTGAGTTCCCACTATTACTGTGCATGCAGTAGTCATAAAGATACAAATTAATGTACATAATGCTGATCTTGAAGATTAATTCACCTGGGGTTAGCTGTGCATCAGACACCTTTGGTTTCACAGAATCACAGAACCGTTAAGGTTGGA
>NW_010510684.1:0-246 GCF_000687285.1 Phaethon lepturus
GGGGTGGTTGGGAAGGGGGACGGTAGAGAGTTTATAAACCCCGAGTTTGCTGGGGGAAATGACAGGAGCGCTGGGAGACCCCGCTAGGAGTCCCCGCTGGGCCCGGCTGGCCCGCTTTCTGCAGCACGTAGCGCCAGGCAGCTGGACGGCTGCGACGGCTGCGCTCCAGGACGTGCCTAAGAAGGGCGTCTGGTCCGATTCTGGTTTTATTCTGGCCCACGCAGGGCGTCATGTATGGCGGGGGGG
>NW_010510684.1:335-15306 GCF_000687285.1 Phaethon lepturus
GGGCGTGTTTGGGGCTGCCGCATCCCTGAGGTGCTGCAGGGCTGGCGAGGACACCCGTGTCACTACCAGGTGTGACACCTGGGTGGAGCACCAGGTGTGGGGTGGGGGGGTTAACCGTAAAAATGGAAACCCCATTTAGCATTGTGCTAATGTCAGTCAAAAGCATGTCAGATAGTCCGGTTATGACATTTTTATGAAACCCTTTCCTCCTCCCTTAAATAAAAAATTGCATTTATTAAAAATAAGACTTTCTGTGGGAGTACACATCTCAGTTTTGACAGGAAGAGTTTCTCAGGTCCCAGCCTGAATTTCTAGTCAGCGGACATAAGGTAAACGTCACCAAACCAGCCAGTTCCCCACTATGTAAGGAGGAATCATTTCCCAGTCCTGACGTCTGAATTTGAACTGGAGTTCTGAATTTTGAGCTGTCTTTGAACGCCTCGACAACGCCTCTGTCTAGAACGACTAGAGGGCTAGTCATGTAGAGGTGCCCCAGAGCGACTCCCTGGCTACAGAAAACCCGCATCGTTTGTCTGACTATGACAAGGACGGTGACTGAATTAAGAGTCTTAAATGCCAATCCTATGCAGTAACTGCTAGGCCTCCCTTAACACATACTCTGATTCTAAGTGGTTTTGAATTATCTCTTGCAAATGAAACAATAATAAAATTTGGGGTTGTTGCAGGAATGATGAAAAACACAACATTCAGCGCGGCATGGACAATGCGAAATATATGATGACGAGAGGTGGTTTTACTGATGTAAAAAGCAACCATGTTGAAAATATTTAAATTAGTACTTTTGAAAATTGTTGATAAAGCATCCAGTGAGACTAATTTCTAATTGCAGTTAGAAATGATGCAGTTGGGAGAAGATAGAAAATAGTAATGCTGTGATGTTAGAATTTGATTCTTTATTTAGGGAGGTGCAGTGTTTTCCTATTGCAAAAAGGCCATAAAGCACCATCTTGTAACCTTCTCAATGCCTAAAAAATGAACAATTACTGTCCTAAGTTATTAAACAGGCAGAGCCAAGGAGGTCACAGAGTAAGAAAAGTTGGTTCCCTATACGTAGACAGGACCTAAATTTTGATAATTAAATTTTTAAAATATTTAATTTTTATATTGAAAGCTTGCAGGTTTTGAGTTCCTATAATCTAGTAAGCATCCAAAGAATCACAGTGGGGAAAAAAAACCCATGCTATGTATACATAGCTGACTCCAGTTAGCTTTGTCCTAAATATACCGATGTTTATTTATTGTAGCTCCTTAAAGTAAACTTTGAAGCAAGAACTTTGAAACAAAGAGCACTGTCTGGTACCAAACACACAGCCATCAGTATAGGTATAAAGACAAGTGCTTTCTGTAGTTAAATTTTAAAGTGTCTTCCATGTGCATTTCAATATGGAATACACTGCAGTAAGATTCCAACGTACTATAACATAGCAGGAAATATGGCTAATCCTCGCAAGTCTTGCAATGGGCTCGAATCCTGTGGTGAAATTCAAATGCAGTTTACCTTGGCTGAGACTCCATAATCAACATGCTGCAGTCCTCACTCGCTGCTGTGCTTAAATATATCCAAAATAAATGCCAGTCACTAAGAAACATAATAATTTATAACCCATGAACGTAAGCAGAACTCAGGTTGGGCCAAGATTTCATGCTGCAAAACTGAATTTCCGGACAGAAGAAGACAAGGCTGCTCAAACAAAGCGAACCAGAGGCCAGTAGATGGCTGTGTTTCACCACCCTCTGCACCCGCCTCGCATGGAAAACCATCCCCGGCCCCAAAAAGTGTCATCTACTGCTGCCAGCATCCCCTGTGCTGTCTGCACTATGCAGAAAGGCAAATATCTGCGTTTCGCCCCAGATGAACAAATGCATTTTGTCTCTATTAAGTTATAAATATTCACATGTCCATGTGTACATTGGTAGAACAGTCTTGGAATCTAGAAGGTGCTTTATTCTTTTAACTTCTTCCAAATATTTTCATAGGATGGGTTTTGACAGCAACTGCCCATAGTTCTGTGAAGGGCTGGATCTTGCTTTGTCAGAAACCATTTTAAGGCCCTTTACAGACCCTTAAATACAATTTTAGCAAAATTGCATATGGACATTTGCATGTGTGTGAGAGAATGTATACCCAACATGTACAAAATACTAAGACACACCTATTAATTGATCTTCCAAAAACATGAGGAAAGGCTGTCGGATTCTTTCCATTATTTGCAATGGTGCACTGAAGGGGTCAAAGCCAGTATCCTGTTGGTTGCCCCAGCGAATGTGTTTCTCACTCGATTTAGACTTATGCATAAGTAGGCTATTTAATAAGCTTGTTGAGGTTCCAACAAAATCATCCATTTTATCAGCGAGAGTAACTTACACACTCGCTGTATTCCCTCCGTTTGATTAGACAGATCATTTTCTTAAAATACTGTGAGTTTTTATTGTTCTCATCATGATTCCAACATGAGCAGTAATGATTAGCTCAGAGCCCATTGTTTTACACACGAGGTTAGGATTATTTTGATGAAAATACAGGCAAGTTATTTAGAGACTCTTTTCCAGGTAGGCTTGGGAAGCAATGTTCTGTGATGGTCAAATCTTAATTTTGAGATTTTGTCCTTTATGTGATTTAACAGATTTTAGAAACAGTTTATTGCTCTTTGAGGACATCAGATGGCACTGTGCGGTTGTCAGTGAAGCTCAGAAGAAGCTACAGTCAGTAACAAGCCTATGTGAAACTCATACACAGAGGTGCTAGTAAAAAACTTGACTGTATCTGTGGCCTATATAGGGTATACGGGTCAATAGCAATGGATGCCATAACTCTGTCGCATGATAGGAGTCCACATCTATTGGCTCCATTGCTTAAAGTACAACTTTAAGAGTAAGCCTGATTTTTAATTCCTCTCATAAATTGTGAGAAGGAAGGGGGAAAAATATCTTCTGGCTTTAATTACTATGCTGGAGAAAGAAAAAGGTTACAGAGTAAAAAAAAATAAATTAAAGAAGATAATTTTTTTCCTGCTCATGGTTCAAATGTAGGTCAGTCTGAGATTCAGAGTTTCCTTCAGTGACCCTAAATACTTAGATTTACTTTTATTATCTAGTGCCATTAAAGTTTCAAATGTAGGCCTGTGCTTCCCTCCCTGTAAACACAGATTTGTGCACCAGCATGAAGCACACATGACTTGTAAAGGAAACATGAAATTCATTCTCCTACTACCATCATCCTGAATTAATAGTGTTCAGAGGTAATCCTGGAAGTCAGGGCAGACAATGCGGAGAACATTTTTCCAAAGCAAATATACTTTCCATTATTTTTCTAGGATTTTTCTGACAGTCAAGTTTCCTCTGATTGCTTAAAAAAGTATAAGCAAAGTATTTCACAGGCCACGGTTTTATTGTGAAATATATTACATTTTTTGCTGTGTTTCCTTTCATGTCACTGTAAATAAGTTCCTGTCCAAACCAATACTATCAGCAGACACCGATAAATATTTTAGCTTATTGAAGCTCTGTCCTCTCAACTAATTACAAAATATTCAGCAAATATTTGAATTTATTACTTATCTTATTCCCACAAATTAGGGCATCTCTCTGTTTAACAAATGGAGTTCACTGCTCTTGCCCTCAAGGTAAAGCATACATTGCAATCTCTCTTTTGCAGACAGTTGGAAAACCAGCCTTTTCTAAGTGAATCAACAGTTGCAAATGATCTCTGTAAATCAGTAAAGGGAGAGAATTTGCAATGTTGCATCTAATACCCCTATATAAGGCACAAACAACTCAAAGCTCAATAATGATGTTTAACTGATCCCAGTGCATGGTTTGGGGGGTTGTAGTAAGTTTAGTAGATTTTTAGCATGTTGAAGTATAACATTCTATGCTCTGGGACTCAGAAAAACCTCAGTTGTGACAAAGCAATAATACATGCCATCTGCTGAACTATATTGATTTTGTTCCTTTGTATCACATTTGTGTTGTTTTTAGGAGATACGTTCTCTCTTAATTCCTTAAGATTTGAATGAAGTTTAAATAAAATCTGAAATGTATCCGAGTAAGTAAGCACTAAAAAGAAAGACTTAGGATTTTTAAATAATAAGCTAATAGCTCATTCAAACAATCAAACATCTGCCTTATGGACATGAGGTATTTTCAGAAGTACTTTAATTATGAGGTGCCTTGATTTTAGGCCTTTTTGATTGTTACATACTTTTGAAAATTCTTTTGTAATAACATTTGAAATCAAAGTAAGAGACATTCGCTACATAAAATAAATTTGTTTTTTCTTTGCAGAAATTGAAGGGTCTCTTACATTGCTATATTCTGTAGGAAAAGTGCTGGAAAAAATGGCCACCAGAACATCAGTCACAAACGAAATTACTTTTAGCAACCATACATCAGTGGAGTTTCCCTGCTTAGGTTTAGAAAAAAAAGTTATATCCCATCATTATTTAAGAATACGTTCTAAAGTGAGTGGAAGTATCTTTCCTGTATCCACGATGTGCATGTGGCAAAATATCACATGAATTCTTTCCAATATGGAAAGCCACAGCTGACATGAAATACATAAATTTCATACTTTGCCTCAGAAGCAGAACCATTTCCAGCCTGTGTTTGAACAGAAGCATACTGAATATCTGTACCAGTGTCATAAATGAAAAGAAATTAAAGCCTCTGCCATGCAGACCAACTGATTTTTGCTGACTCAGGAAATCCTCCAGGGATTTCACTTCAGGAAGTGCAAGGAAGAAGTCTGTTGCACAGAGTGGACTATTGGCAAAAACATTGCCATTTACGTTTTGTCCAAGTTTTGAATATTGAAAGAGAAAGAGAAAGATGAGTTACAAAGCTTTTTTTTTCATTTTCACTTTCCTGCTTCTGTTTGTAAAGCAGTTGGTTTTATAGCATGCCAGCAGCATAACTTCAATACGAGACAGCTTTTTAATCATCTCTTTCTCATCCCAATTATCACTCTCTCCTTGACTGACTGAGCGAAGGGGATTTTGCCCACTAATCTGTATAGATTACTAGTAGTACAAGCAGGGTAATGCATATTGATGGTGGATTGCAAAGCAAAGTAGGTAATTTTTTCAATATTTACTTTTGGGGCGTTTTCAGCATTTGTTTCTGATATTTATTTTTACATAAGAAAATTAACTTCTGGACTATCTGGAAAAAAATGCAAGTTCAAGTGAAGTCTACAGAACACTTTCAGTTAAAACGTAACAAAACCCCATTGGAAATGTTAAAATGGATCACTGTAGCATTTCTGAAATGGTATAGACTGATTTTTCAAGTTAGATTTTTAAGGCATGTAAGTATGGGTCATAAGTTTGAAAAACAGTTATTTTTCCAAGATGGCCATAAGAATACTCTGATATCCAGAAACTAATTTACAAATGCAAGCATATTTCTTCTGACGTGTATTTCTGAGGGAAGATTTACTATGAATAATGGGAAGGTGTTGGATAACCTCCCAGTGACTGTTTGAGAAAAGTACTAATGAAAAATGGAATTGAAGGCCCTTTAAAACAAATAATGATTCACCTTTACTATCTGCTCAAAAAATAAATTGCAAGAAAAAAGTAAACTGAATTTGAGAACTCTTCCTTCTCCCAGTCCTACATGAATCCTACCTCATTTGTTACCAAATCAGCAAATAGATTTACTGGAAAGAAAAAACTGTCCAGAAAATCAACACAGTCGCAGCCCAATTATGTTGGACACGTTGCAGGGTACAACTAGGTCTTTAGAACATTTGTTTTGGTAAATGGGTCAGCTATTTTGTAGCCAGGACCAACCAAGACAAAACGGCATGTAAGGGAGGGAAAACACTACATAGCCATTCCACTAAGAGTACATGCTGTTTTCAACTTAATGAAAAGCAGAAATAAGTTAATTCTAAGTCACGCAAGGTGAAACCATAGAAGAAAAGGAAGCAAATATATGAAAGACAGTTATTCAAGGCTAAATCATGACCATGGAATCAGTAAAGCAAGCAAAAATTTCTCGAGGTTTAAATTTTTACATCTTCTGCTAAGAAGTATAAGTGGTTGCAACTAGAAATACAAGAAGGCAACACTTATAAATGCAATATACAGATATTTGCTAATCATTAAAGCAATGTTTAAAAGTGATTCCTTCATAAATGTAAATTTATACAGTGGTAATTTTGTCTAACACAAGCACCTCACTGAAAATTCGGTTTTCCTATTCTTAACCCATTTGTAGGCATAATGAACCTTTTGTTTTACCAACCCAACTAGCCAATTATCTAGAACAATGAAACTCTATTTATGCATTGAAATTATTTCATTACAGACATTCTTGGGTTTTAATTCTAAAGAGTTGTTCATTTTATCTCAAGATTAACTGTTATTACTGCCAGTATTGATTGTTGTTGTCTTTTCTGACTCCTGAAGTTCTTCTCTAGGAAGACAAGACAAATTTTTCTGTATTCTGTTACCAAATACTCTTCTGAAAGAGTTTTAAGCCTAATATGTACTACTATTAGTGACAAAAGGGAAGGATATGTTCTTTACTCCATTAAATGATAAGGGTATGGTCTTTACTCCATTAAACAATAAGGGAACCTGGGTTGTGTTACGTGGTTCACCTATCGCTTCATGAACATTACGTGCCCATCTGCACTCTGGAGTGTACATCTGTGGCTGAAGCTGGGCCAGTTATTTTACAAAGTTCATACCAGCAACCTACTCATGCTATACTATCATATCTGAGGGAACGCTGGTGGTGCACAGCCACTGAAATTGTACCTCCAGGATCCTCTGGACCCCGTGTCATGACCTGCAGCCAATGAAACACCAAAACAAGTTCAAGCAATGTGTGAGCAGCAGTGGCGGGGAGAGTCACTGGTAGTGTCCCGAGTCCATGTTAATGCCATTAATGAAGCAACAGTAGAAAAAACAAGAGCAGGTAGACTTTTGCCCAGTTTTATTTACTTTATTTTCACTCTTTAGGAAACAGAACTAACCATGTAAAAGGTGGATACGATACATGTCCTATTTGTATCAGTACGGACAACAGAAGCACGTTCTGCACATGACTCTTGAAGGTAATTAATGCCAGATTTGGAAGGGTAAACTTCTAGCATCGGTCATCCTTTGGAAAGGACTTTTGGCACCCTGGCAGCTAACTGGGGTTATCAGTACAGTTACTGGAAAGCTGAGTCTTCCATGAACAGTGCTTCAGCTTCACATATGTGTCCCACAAATTTGATTTTTAACATCACAAATGTTCAGATTTCCTTCTGGCAATATGTGACTTGGTGGGAAACCTTCTGGTTGACCAGATGTGACCAGACAAAAAGAGGATATACAGGTCAGGAACTCTCCATGTTTTGGGGCATAATCATACTTAATTTTGTAATAACATAACATCTAGCTCCTATAGAGTGGTTTTGTCTGTGGATTTTAAATATCTATTAAGCGAAGATCAACCCTGCTGTACAGAGGTGAAGTCATTTGCCTGAAATCACCAAGCCGACCCCAGTAACAACAGATCTAGCAGTGAGCCCCAGTCCCATCATTCCTTTCATCATTTGGTCAAACGTATTGAAGCCAAAAGCTTCATTCAATGTTGTCCCATCACACGTGACATTGTACAGACACAAAAGCAGGCTTTATGTGGAGAAGCCACAGCTTAAAGATCAGGAGCAGGGCATGAGTAGAAAGCTATTAATGCTGTTAATACAGATAGTAAGCAGAAGCACATCCATAAAATGATTTGGCTGGGATAAAGCCCATAGCAGGGAGTCTGTCACCAGTCTTGTAGGTGTATTGAATGAGGCAGCTACTGACAACATTAGCCCCCCAGCAAGGAAGCTTTGACCAAAGCCATTCAAATGGACTCCTTGAGTTGAAGGATAGGGAAGATTCATGCTTTCACTGCCTGTGAGAAATACCACAGGCTTCTTTTACAGATATGCCACTGCCCAATGTGACTTCATAACTTTCCCTGCCTCAGTTTTGTCATCTGCAGAATATGGAGAACGATGTCGATTCTCTTTGCAAAGCACATTGAGATCTGTGGCAGGAAAGTGCTACATAACCGCAAAACATTTATTGTTAGGCTGTTGGTAGTTGTTACATGTAATTCAGATAGTTACTGTGGCTTTTCTTTGCGCGACTTGAGTGAAAGTTCTGCCAGCCCCATCCTGAAGCCATGTGTGAGTTTTCTTACACTCATGTTACTAGAAGCAGCATCTCCACGCCTTGTCTCACCTTCCCGCCTCCCCTGAGACCTCCCTGGCTGGAGCAGAGATCAAGCAGATAAGTGGCAAGCAAGTTCTAAAAATGGGAGGAGTAAGAGATGTGTGCAAATTCTGGGAATCCACCTCAAACCCCTACCCCACCTCTTCCCATCACCTCCCGGTGCCCGCCCCCAGCTTCAGCCTGCTCCCTTAAACTGCTGCTGCCCTGTGCTGGGTTGAGCATTTTCGGCTGCTGAGTGCAGGACTCGCACCGAGCAGTCGGCAGTGCCAGGTGGGACAGACATGGTGGTGCTGAGGTTACGGAGCTGGGCTCCCCTGGGGCCTCTCCTCTCCCTGCTCTTTTCTACCAGCATGGCGGTAAGTGGAGAGACGGTGTTAGAAAACACGTCGGCGCGGAAAACGCTGTTGGAGAAAATTAACTGAAAATGGTCTTCTTTCTTCTCTTCAGTACATTGCTACCAGAGAAAACTGCTGCATATTAGACGAACGATTTGTAAGTACCTGAACAATTTTCTTTTATCTTAAGAGTCTAACTAAAGCTCTCCTGCGCTGATTATTAACTACCTAATGGTAGCTTTATTGGATCTTCATTGTTTTTTTTTTTTTTCTGAAAGTTATTAAATGCGCTGTGCTTAAACCCGTTATCCATTAATAGAGGTATACGCTTGGTAAAAATGTAGACGAGGCTGCACTGTTGACAAAAGCATATATGCAGAAGACGCTACAAGTAACAGCATGCACCGTTTTCTTGCTATGTGTGTATATGTACACACAGCGCAAAACTAAACTGCCTCTGTAAATTCAAATACAGCAGGCAAAGTGGCAAATGCCTGCCCCTTTTTACCTGCAATCATTTGTACAAGCGGTGCCTGAAAGTTTCCCTGCCGAAATGCTCTGCTCTCCTTTTTTTGCTCCTGAAACGCTGCCTGTTATTTATATTCTATATTCTTTCCTCTTTAGGGTAGCTACTGCCCAACGACCTGTGGCATTGCAGATTTCTTTAATAAATACCATCTCACTATGGATAATGAACTGCAGGAAATGGAGAGGATTTTGCGGCAGATTACTAACTCCACAGCAACAGCAGAACATTTGATTCAACACATCCAAAGCCTCCATCCTCCAGAGAAGCAGACACTACCAAGTGAGAATATAAAAATAACTACACAACTGAAAAATAGAATTTATGTAGTTTTCTTGGTTTTTAATTTGCCTAATTGCAATAATTTCATACCTTTGCTTGTTTTACAGATTCAATTGACGATTTTACTCAGAAGTCCAAGAAAATAATTGAAGAAATTATCAGATATGAAAACACTATTTTGTCTCATGAAAGTACTATACAGTAGGTATCTTCCACCTTTTACATCACTTGGCAATCCAAATCATTTTCTTTCTATTCTTTTATCAAGTGCAGCTAAGGCTCCCTCAGAAAGGTGGTTTGTGCTCGTGTGGACCATTGTGCCCACACTGTCGTTAGTAGCTGCCTAGCAAGACACAGAAGGATCATGAGGATCTGATATTGCATTCTCTGCTCATCTGCGTAAGCCATTAATTGCACATGAAGTGCAAGATAAGAATGTCAGGAAGCATGGTGGTATTTTTATTTATGTTTCTTTTGCTGTGACAGCTACTCCTAAAATTTTTGTCATGACCTTTGGAGATTTTATTAATACAAGTTTGTGCTGTAATGCAGAGTGTGTGAAATATTTGTACAATCATTCACTCTGGGGCATTTTGCTGAATGAAAATCAGCTCAGTTACATTGATAGAAAACATAAGCAACTATAAACTCAGTGGTAATATTTAGTAAATTGACATTGAAAAGAAAATGGAAAACATAATTAACTTTTCTAAATCTTGAGGGTATGTTTTTTGACCTGAATGTAGAAAAATCTCCACTTATATACCAATATATCAAAGATGATTTAGGCATTCTGACACTTGCAGCAGTTTATTTACAGCATTTATGTTTTACAAATTCATCCATAATTAATGAGGAATAATTTATCATTTACTTCAGGAGAACAAAGAAAAGCTTTCCATAGAGTTATATTCATACATTAATTACTGGTTTGAGCTTTGCTGATTAAAGTCAAGTCAGGTTTTGCATAAGGTTGGGTTTTGCATAAGGTTGAGTTTTGCATAAGGTTAAGCATGTGCTTTCCTATTTTGCCCAGTTTCCTCGACTTTAAATATCAGTGCTAATAAAGGCACCCCCTTTTACAGGGGTGTATGTAGCAACATGCTACCTAGGTGAGGCATGTGTGCTGGGAAATGCGTGTTGCATATCCAGAAACGGCTGAAACAACAAGCCATTTTTATGCCTCTCTGTCCAGACAGTTGACAGATACACATATACTGAACAGCAACAGGATTACACAGCTGAAAGAGAAGATTGCCCGGCTTGAGTCACACTGTCAGGAGCCATGCAGAGACACAGCTGAAATACAGGAGACAACTGGAAGAGGTGTGCAAAATGCTTCTTGTATGGTGGAGGGTTAATTCAATTACAAGTATCACCAGTTGGTGTCACAGCAATGAGCTATTTGTAATCTTATGGGACATAGATTTCTGCAAAGGTGTATAAGATTGCAAGTTATTAAACCAGTGCTTGGATCAATATAAGGTCTAGGTAGATGCTCTGCAAATAAGGTCTTCAGATGGAACAGAGGTCTTGCTTGCTTCTTTGGCCAAAGTATTATTATCCCGAAATGTATGCTAAACATGAAGGACATGAGTAGGGTTTCCATAGACAGAGGACAAACAGAATATAACTCATTATCACATTTCTACTGAGTCACCTGAAAAAAAATTAATTATTCCATTAGCTCCAAAGTGCCTTTTTTGTTGCTGTAGAAATTAATGCAATGACTATATTTTACATTTAAGTTGCTTAAACCCGATGTGAGACTAAATTCCTCCTCATCTTACTCAAGTCCCGTGACCTTCAGTAGGATTTTTTATTGCAATGACATTGAAGTATGTGGACTAAATAGCTAACTTTGCAACAATGACATTTAGATGAATTGTATTTCTTGCACCAAGGAAGTTACAATATCAAATAAATGTGAGGATAGAACTGTAGCTAGATTAATAATGATCCTCTGAATATCTTTCTTTCAGATTGTCAAGACATTGCAAACAAAGGTGCCAGAAAAAGTGGTCTTTATTTTATCAAGCCTCAAAAAGCCAAGCAGTCATTCCTAGTCTACTGTGAGATTGACTCATATGGCAATGGCTGGACAGTATTACAGAGGGTATGCCACTTAGATATGATTACCATGAGCAAGCTTATTGCATCAGCACTGGTTTTATTTACCTACATAAGCTACATATCTTTTTGATTGACTTTTGGTTGGTTTTGTTGTGGGTTTTTTTCCACAGAGACTGGACGGGAGTGAGGACTTCAAGAAAAATTGGATTCAGTACAAGGAAGGATTTGGACACCTATCTCCAGATGACTCCACTGAGTTCTGGCTGGGCAATGAAAAGATTCATTTAATAACTACACAGTCCACTCTGCCATACACCTTACGAATAGAACTGGAGGACTGGAGTGGCAAAAAAGGGTATTTGCTCATGATGCTTCTGAAAATGATGGTTTAAAACCTGCTGCTCCCACTGCTGCGCCAGTTTGTACAGCGCTCTGAAAAAATTATGAGCCCTTAGACCTGTTGACATGCATAGGACACTGCTTTGGCTCCTGAACTCACAGCTGGGACAGCGGTCACTGTGTGTGACTTGTTGCCAGGCACACATGTGTGTCTGAAGGCCACATGCTAGCATCTCTAGTTTATTTGGCAGAAGGAATCTGTTTCTTCTTTTCAGTTTTCTTCACATCTTATGTATCTTATGGACTAGATGATCCATTGTAGGTCCTTTCCAACTGAACTAGTCTATGCTATTATTTTCTTTTCTATTCTATGTATTCCATAGTCTAGGAGGGCTTACTAGCCTTGCTATTTCTTGAGATATCTGCTCCTTCCTCCCACCAAGAATTTCCTCATGACCTAAGCAAGCCTAAGCATTATGAACCTGGGAGATATATATGTGTGTGTGTTTTTATACAATGTAGATCTTTCATACATCACTGAAGACTAGTAGTCAGAAAACATGTCTGATACTGGAGCACAAAAACTGGTTGGATGTGTGTCATTGAACTGAAGTACACACCCAGTCATGCAAAACCAATTCCTTTTCAAATGCTAGGATGCCATAAAAGCCTTTTCTACTGTTCTAACACCTATATAGTTTTCATTCATGCATGTACTGGGAATGTAGCATGCTCATATTCACCATTCTTCTTTGGTAACAGCACTGCTGACTATGCCGTGTTCAAAGTGGGAAGTGAAGACGACAAGTATCGAATGACTTATGCCTACTTTATTGGTGGTGAAGCTGGGGACGCCTTTGATGGCTTTGATTTTGGAGATGATCCAAGTGACAAATCCTTTACCTATCATAATGGCATGCGGTTCAGTACCTATGATAACGATAACGATAACTTTGCTGGCAACTGTGCTGAGCAAGATGGATCTGGATGGTGGATGAACAGATGTCATGCTGGCCACCTCAATGGCAAATATTATATAGGTAAAGTATCTTCTAAATACCTATAACCCAGGACACCACGTTTGAACGACAAAGAAAAATGAGTCAATTTCATTGAGTATGTTTTGCCATCTGGAGTTCCCAAAGCTAGCGTAGCCCATTCTTTGCAATAACTCTTAACACCAACAGGAGGAACTTACGGCTGCTCTCCAGCTCAAAGTGGAAGAATCAGTCCTGAGGGAAGCAAACTAGGGGGAGAATGGCAGTGAGCAGTACCTGTTAGCATGTTCCAGGGATGCCATGGAGGTGTTAGTACCAGAAAAATGTACGGATACATTTTAGAAAGCAACTAAACGTTTTGCTCCAACTGATATTTTTTAGATGGTGTGTACACATCAAAAGATGCTAGTCCATCTGGATATGACAATGGCATTATCTGGGCAACCTGGCGTGACCGGTGGTACTCCATGAAGAAAACTGCAATGAAAATCATCCCATTCAACAGACTGTCAGTAGATGGACAGCAGCACAACTTGGGCAGCGCCAAACAGGTTCGACCACAGGGCCGAGGAGATATTTAAAATGACAACAGAATATTGTTATCATTTCAAACACCACGCATGGACAGCTGAAGTGTTAAGCTCAGTGCATCTTAGAGAAGTTGGCTGTGTTTGCCATTTTTTCACAGAAATATTTGTACTTTGATTTTAGTATACCTTCCACGTTACTGTTTCTTTTAACAGCTAGATAAATGGATAGTCTCATGATCAGAAATAATCCCTTACCTTCATGTGTTTTAAATGCTACATTTTTAATTTCCAGCTAGTATAACTATATGTGAACACTATCAACATGTCATCATAGCCTTATGTACTTCTTTCTTTAGGAGAACATTAAAATGCTCTCTTTTTTTGTGTTGTAGGTTGGAGACTCATAAAGGGACAATTTCACAAAGACTGGTCTGAACAGGGAAGACAAATCTTTTCTCTTTTAGGCACTGATCTTACCTAACGTTATACAGTTCAATTTTGACTAAAAACCGCCGCTGACTGTAAAATGCCCAAGCCTCTTCCCTGAGAAGTGCTTGCCTCTGTACATGGTTATTTTTTCTGTACAAATTCTCAATAAATTTTTGATTATTACAAAAAATCTGAACTAGTTGTCTGTGCTTTACTGTTAGCCAAACAAAACAAAGTAAACTTTATGTTGGTTGGAAGGTTACTCTGATCAAACCTGTTTGATTCAGTCATTCCTGAACTGCACGCCAGTAGTTTCTGCTCTTTGTTTAGAAGCAAGTGTTGGAGCTATTTCTCCATAAAATGTGGCTTGTTTCCAAAATTTTTCATTCTGTTTTCTGATGAAATTGATTTGTGACATAGATCAAAGTACTAGCAACTTGAAAGAGGCCTAGTTTACTGCTGAAGGCTACTTAACCGAGCTTACCACAAAGTAATGAATGCATTTTCAATCAGGACGTGTTAGGAAGCATACTATCAATGACCAAGAACAGATATTTTACTCCAGAGCATATGTATTAACAAGTTTCTCAAATATTACTCAGAATAAAAGTTTCATTTGCACATAGTATTACACTGTACAACCAGCATTCCTGAATACCCGCTTTTTATTCATAAATCTTTAAAAATTAATATAATGTATCTAGTGCCACTATCCAACAAAGAAATGTTGAAAAGAGCAGTAGAAATTCATTGTATTTTACTTGCATTTTCTTTTTCTCGATCTGGTAATAATTTTCCATGTGATCCACGTGAGCAAACTCACAGCACAGATCAAGAACAGCAGAGTTTGCGATGCTGTCTGAATGTACACACAGAATATTTGATGAGGGGTGCATTAGCGAATCAAGTTAGGTTTGTGGATATATTGCTCAGCAAAAAATACAATCAGAGCTAGAATATATATCTGTATCTATATCTACCTCAAGTTGATATATTAAGAAGTGAAATATTAAATGTATCCTGGCCTTTATGTTTAGCTGCTAGTGAGAGGCCAGAAGTTCACCTGGTATTTCTGAATAGCACAGTCAAATGCTTTATTTTAAAGACAGGCAGACATTACACTAATAAGGCAGATCTTAAAGGCAGTTGATGCTGACTCAACACTTTTCTGGTTTTGATGCCCAGGTCTCTTGCAAGGCTGCTGCTGAGCCTC
>NW_010510684.1:15337-27259 GCF_000687285.1 Phaethon lepturus
CTGGCTCAGAGTCTCCATAGCATGACAAGCTGCTGTCCCACTGCCATTTTTACTGGGGTTATTTTGACTTAGTTCAAGTTTTACCCTTGGGCCAAAATCTAAGAGGAAGGTAGGTTTCTCAGTAGCAGGTGAGAAGAAGCCGCTGTTAGCATAGGGTCAGCATGGGGTTAACAACGCTTTGGGATGGGGGACAACCCCTCCACACCGCTGAACCGGTGTATTTGCATGGCTCCGTGGCAGCCATGCAGCCAGCCATGCTGCGTGGCTCACTGCCAGCCACGACGCTTGCCCTGGTTTAGCCCCAGCCAGCAATGAAGCACCACAGCCAAATCCAGGACAACACTCAATTCCTCACCAAGCAAAGCAGTTTTCCTGAACATTTTGTGCCGTGAGGCCACTCCCGTGGTTCCCTGTGACTGAAGCGGTATGTGTAGAGAGGCCTGGGGGAAGGATGTGAGCTGAGGGTTGGCAAACCCCGTCTGATCCTGGTTCTGCAAACAGCCACTTGAGTGGCATTGGCCAAGTCCCTTCCACTTTCTGTTTTCAGTTTATTCCATCTGTGACATGACTTTAAGGTTTTTATTATTTATATATTTGCAACACGGAATTAAAAAATATTCCTTTCCCCTCTGTCACTTTGACTTCTGTACCCACCCTCTGCTAGGTCTGAACTGTGGTTTGCCTCTCCCAGCTTAGCTTTTGGCTGCAGTGACTTACTTGATGACAGTCTGCTGTAATTATACATATTTCACTGGTGTGAGCCGGCATTTTATGGGTTGTTCACCAGAACTAAGATTGGCTTATTCTTCCAGTTGATTTGTTGATTGGTGTCCAACGTTTTCACATATCATTTTAACCTCTTTGGAGGGGACCAACTGCTCCAGTGGTCAGGAGGGTCAGAGCTATCGAATCCAAGAAACCTGATCTTTCAAAGAAGTCCTATGCCAGAGTTCATCAGGGAGTCTGCAAGGTTCCAGCCTGCAGTGGTATTCTCTGGGCCCAGAAAGAAGACTGGCAAGACTCGTGCCTTTGGAGCTCCTTTCTACTGTTTCCAACCCTCTAAACGTCAGAAAGGGGCCTGAAGAGATCTCCTGTTTCTTCTGACTCTTAGAGAATAATACTCTCAGTATTATTTTTTGCAGGCAAATACATTGCAATTTGACTTAATGCCCCTATTTTGTATACTGAGGCCATATTTCTCTTTTCTAAATTAGTCTTTATCGTACATGACCCTCAGACCATAGCCTACAGTGAAAGTTGTCTGTATTTAGGCATGCCTGTCCCCCTCTGAGTTTAGAAAAGTTCATTATAAGACTTGGTGGCTACAATGAGTTTGCCTTTCTTTCATACCTTGTGCTTGTAGTCACTCTTCCAAAGACCACTGTAGCACAAAGCAGAGAAATTGGGAACAGAAATACTTTCTCTTTTGCATGCTCGCTCCAAAGGAGAGGAGAAAAAAAAAAAAAAAAGTGGATGAGGAAGAACTACAGGTAGAAAGAGGCAAATAAAGTGGATGGACTGCATGACTTGCTGGGTCCCTCAGACCCTGGGACATTGCATGGGGAAAGTGTGGGACCAGACGCTTGGGTGTCTGGTCTTCTTCACCAAACGAATTTGAAGAGTTAAGTAGTCCGAGGAGCATATGAAGAGAAAGCAGAGCTGAGAGCTGGGGCTGAAGGAGAATGGACAAGGCATCCAGAGCAGGGACAGCAATGAGCAGGTAAGAGGAGGAGAAAGCACCACTTGGAAGCTGGTGGTGGGGACTGGTGGTAGGACAGGAGGCAGGGGCAGTGCTGGGCAAACAAGGGCTCGCTCACACCTGGGGCACACGAACCAGACTGAAGTCCCAGGCTCCCCCACAACCGCTGTGGCAACCTGCCAAGAGCAGGGCAGCTGAAGTAGTGAACTGCACTTCAGTCCTTTGATGGTGAATTAAAGTTAAATCCAAAGTTTATCTAGCTCTTGGCCTTTAGCCTTTCAAACAAACACAGGGAGAAGTGGCTGGATGATTGCGACATGAAAGCACACATGTACAGGCTGAAGGTCAGGCCTAGATTCAGCCCTCAACTGGAAGGCATGAGGAGCTCCTCTGCCACCCCAGCTTCGCCCAGCAATTCCCTTTGCATGAAGCAGGAAACCCCTGTTAGCTTACCTAATGTTTGTGATCGGTTGTCAGCTCTTTCCAGTCCCTCTAGCCTTGGTGGCCGAGCTTTACTTGGACCAGAGCTTAAGTTTTCTGCGTTTGAAGGTCACCAGAGAGCTGTGTCCTCCATCAGTGTCAGAGGAGGCCTGGCATATGCCACTGCCGTGTCCGGTCTTACACTGGTAGCCAGTACCCGGAACATCACCTAGCAAATTGCCGCATCCTCTGTTAGCATGGTTGAAAAGGCAGAAATTCTTCTGCTTGATGTGCTCTGACTGGTCTTGAGTTTTAAGGCCTATTAAATTAAAAAAAAAAAAAAGTTCAGAGGGTATTGAAGACCACAAAGTCAAGCTCTTACAAACTGGGAAAAGCCAGAACTAAGGTGACATGTCACATCACATCTGAATTATGAAGGATGCTTTAGTTGTTGCATAGGTTGTAATGCATGCAGTAAGACCAGGTGGGGTACACTTGTCTCTTACGTACAGCTGATACCCTGCAGAATTGGGTGCTATTCTGGCCATCATCACCCAGCTCCTGTGGGACCAGAGGCAAAGAAGTTTAAGCATTTCAGAGCTGGCTGCTGGATACTCCTCCTGAGCCTGGGTGCAGGCACAGAACTACAGCTGCTGTCAGTGGGATCTGCACACATAGTGTGCTCTGAAGACTCTGACTATCAAAGCAGTTCCCAAAAATTAATAACTACTTTTTGACTTAACATTCTCACCTGGCTTCTGCAGCTGTGAAAAGCAGAAAGTCGTGCCCAGGGAATGAATGTTTGCAAAGCACTGGGGTAGCTGAGTCATAAGCACCACAGGAAAATCCTTGAAGCTTCAAACAGTCTCCAGAACATCATCACACAATGAAAAGAAAGTACAACTATGGGCAGCTTCTTGCCAGTGGAGCACCATCCATGCTCAGTGTGAGGAGGAAAGGGTTCAGTGGAAGAAACATCACATGTGATCCTGCGGTAAAGCAAGAGTCCACGAGTGTAGCACAAGGAGAGTGCATGAAGGTTGTACGTGTGATTCTTGTGTTCCTGAGCATGGAGGGCTTAAGGTTGTGATCTTTGAGCAGAGTTTTGTATCTATCATGGAAGCTAAATTAGAGTTTGTTGGCTTGAGCGGGAGTCTCTCCACGGACCCCAGTAGATTTTGGAGGAACCTCATTTTACTCTGCTCTGTAAAATAAGTAATTGTAATCGTGCAAGACTTCCTCTCATTGTGGTCTTTCCCTCTTTTAAGCATTTTATTATTCTCTGAGCTTTTTATAATTCTTTCACAGAACTGCTGCAACATAGTGAACAAAACTGTGTAGGACTTGGAGTGGGGAAGCATCACCAGTCTTGCCTCTGCTGAAGTTAGCAGCTGAGGATTTTTGTATGTAAGTATATTTATTATCTGCTTTGAGTTCAGGAGCTGCCTTACAGACATTTATAAACCAAACAACACAGCCATGGCTGGCTGATCTTCAAACTGAGCAAAAGTAACGTAGTCTGTTTGGACATTTGTTGCTGAAGTGAGTTGGGCTGTCTTGTTGCTGGCATCAGAAGAGGTTTGTTGCATCATGGTGTTACTGGTACTGCATGGGGTTCAACAGAGGCTTTACAAAGCATGCTGCAGGGAATTGAAATAGACAAAACATCTTGTTTCAGACTGTGCGCAGATAAGACTAAGACTTAAATATAATCTAAACCCTTCGTCATGCAAAAACCGGATCTTGATGATGTAGGTATTAATCAATGGCATAAATCAATGTAGCACTGTCTTACTGAGTTCTTTCGTGTTCTGCTAGCTGAGGATACGACTCACTGTTAGTGAGATGGGTGTAAGTTCTGTTAAGTTTAAGAGAGTTTTCCTAGGTAAGAGAAGCACAAAGTGCTAGGCCAGAAATAGGGTTCAGTTCAACTGCAGTGAACTTCACACCGAGAGGGTTCAGGCCTTCTGAAGGCAGAAAACAAGAGGAAAAGCAGAGGAAAGGAAGTTCGGAGAAAACCTGAGAGCCTGCTGGAACAGATCCAAAGCTGGACTCAGCTATTTTGAACTACCTGTGTTGTACAATGCCAGAGTCAAGCTTAAACACGTCCCTCTCAAGCAGATATGATATGATGTTGCAGCCTGTAGATGATGGAGACTTTTGTGAATGTCACGTGGCTTTAAAAAGCCAAGAGAAAGGTTTGTTTTGTTCTTTCAAGGGATTAGGCCCACATTTGCTCAAGTAAAGGTTTTCTTGCTCGTTCCTGCTCACTGCGGTGGCAGCTTTTGAGATGGGCAGCACCTCTCGAGTGCCTGACAGACGTGTGCACCACTTCCCAGTAAGGTTCGTTACAGAGCTCACAGCAGCGGCACGTTATCATTAATTGCCACACACAAACTATACCCATTCTACCAACATTTAAGGAGATGTGACTCCTTAGGAAAATTTAATTACGCTTAACATCTGTTCTGGGACATTTTCAAGTACCACTCTACTGTGCTTTTCATAAATATGTATTCATTTCAAACAAATCCTGCTTGATAAAAAAAAAAAAATATAACATTTGTGTAAGAGGCAGCATAATGTTAACCACATCATGCGTTATAGAAACACCAGTTAGGTCCAGCTGTAAAAATGCATGTAAACTGAGCTCTGCAGCCCTCAGGAATTAATTTTGGTTGATGACCACATGGTCACAGATAGAGTCTATCCGCCTTTCTTAGACTAGTACTTGCTCTGCAAAGGCCAGTGGATTTCACAGCAATGAAACACAGTCACACAGAAAGTACAAACCCATGACTTCCTTTTCCAAATATTAACTCTTTGATCGTATGAGCTAAATGCCTATCACACGGAGTGTGTGTCTTCCAGCAGGTAAGTATTACTGGATCACACTAGGTCCTGCATACACCTTTGCTGAACATCCATTGATGAGAAATTAAGCTTTAGATAGGTTTTTTCCTGGAAGACATGGTGTTGCCCGCATGTTGGTGTTGCACAAACGTATCTGGAGCAAATAACACCAGAAACTTGTGCAAGAGGCCTTAGGTAATCACCTAAGGGGGGGCGGGGGGGGGACATTTGGCATGTTTTGTCTCCAAACAGAAGGGAGCATAATGATTAATCTCAGCTTTGCGTTAAGGTTTAAATTGCACCAAAAGACCGGTGAAGAGCATCCTTTCAGTCAGAGTTGTGTTCGCTCTTCTCCTGAAGATGGTATCAATGAGGATCCTCTGTGTGTTGCTGTTCCTCAACTTAGCCTGGGTATGAGTTTCCTTACTTGATTCTTTTAATATCTTTCTGTTTTGAAGAGGGAGCCTTTATTTGATGTTCGTTCATTAGATAGATATGTTTTGGCTGTCACCTAGCTCATAAGATTCAATGCACACACATATGCAGAAGCTTACTGTAACCACTTCACTGCTGGACTTTCACCAGTAGTTCTTGAGTATCAAGCTCTCTAGTTTTGCTTAATTAAGCTTTGCTGAATCTGCCTGGCTTCAGAAGCAGCAAAGCAAATACAGTAACATAGATTAATATTAAATACATTCATAGATTCATAGGTGATGCTTTAAGTCTTAAACCAAACTTTACTGGATGCTAGTGGCTCCAGCCAGTCAGGAATTTTCATATTTATTAGGCTGAATTCTACTCTCCTTTGGACGGTACTTCAGCAAAGTTTTCCACCTACAAATGACACACAATACTTTTATTACAAAATACATATTAAAAACCAAGGATTCCTGTGGCAGCAGCATCAGGTTAAACTCGAGCTAAATAAGAATAAATTTTTAGGTAATGAAAGTGATAGACTTGATTTTCAACTATGCTAATACAACCTTTCTGTTTCCTCATTGAGGTCGCAGGCCATAATCTTATGTTAGATTCTTTAAGTTTCTTTTTGTGACTGTTTTTTGAAGAATGTGCATGTTTTAACAAATGACAGAAATTATAGGCAGCAGATATGAAAGAACAAGAGCAGTTGTATTGGACCGATGCTGAAAGGGCACAGACCACCTAAAATTAAAGTTTTTATTTGTTACTTTCAAGAGATACTTGGGCCATGCTCAGGATGAATCAAACCAACTGATTTTAGTAATGACGTTCCAGTTCCCCAGGGCTTAGGTTCTGACCCTGGAGGCTAGAATTAGGGAAACTCTCTCTGCCTCAGAATTAATCATCAATCATAAAAATAATTAATCATTAATTTTTTAAAGAATTAATTATGCTGCTTGAAAAGAACATAAGATGTGCAGAGGAGTCCAGTTAGACCTAATTACATCTCAAGCCCTAAACCAGGGCTTTTTTTCTATGAAAATGAATTATTTTCCAGTCCTTTACTGAGCATCCTTACAGTGTTTTGGCTTAGAATTAGGTTATATATATATGTACTTCTGCTTCTCAGGTTTGAAGAAAATCTCAAGTATATTTATTTCTCTTCTTTCCATTAGCACAGTGGAATCCATCCATCACTAACATGATTATTTTTATTATGTTGTTATTAGCTTTCTTGCTCTTTATGCCAGGTAAAACAGTGCTACAAGCTTACACTTAGCAACTGTGATTCAAATCAGAAACACTAATGAGAAAACTTTCTTCAGATTTATCTCTAAGCCAGTTCTGTGTAGACTGAAGGTGATAGAAATCACCTAAAAAATTAGAAAATTATAAAAATAAAAAATGGAAATTTTTAAAATTATTTTTTTTTCACACAAAATAAAAACTTATGACTATTGCAGCAAATGGAAATAGAACATAGGATTTTTTAAGTATTTGCTTTAACTCACTCAGTTTCAATCTAATTTCAAGTTGATTTTACAATTGCACACAGAATTGAACACAAGATTTCTGTGGAATTATATTATCATGATGTATATCACATATACATCCTGAGCATCAACCGCTCCCTACATAGCAGCATTAATTTTAAGAGGTGAAAAGTTTTATTCCGACAAAACAAAAAAAACCCATACCTTACAAGAAGCGTCAGGAATAAAATCCGTGCGCTGTTCGGTGTGAAGCTTTCCAGATGGCTGTAATTTCCACACGTCAGCTACGCCACTGAGTGAGGACGTCAGCGTTAACGTTCCTGTTCTCTTGGCAGCTCTTCAGTTAATCTCGGCTTTGCTTTTCCCCCTTTTTCTCCCGGCAGGCGCAAGATGGAGAGAGCACCTTTGAAAAGGAGGGTGCAGGAGTGCGTGGTCCCAGGATTGTGGAGCACATGTCCCAGTCCACCTGCCAGTACGAGAAGAACTGGCCCATCTGCGCGGACGATGACTGGGTGAGCAATGAGCTCGGGGGGCGAAAGCGGTGGCCGTCAGCAAGGCACTACGGGCACGTGGCTGGGCTTTATGTCTGGGGGAGGACAGGTAACGCTTCATGTCGGGGCAGCCTGGAGAGATCTCCTGTGAGAAAGCAAGCAAAAAACGAGAAGAAGGATAGAGGGAGAAGAGAAGTTTGCAGGGGTGCAGAATCAGAAGAGAAAGTAAGTCTGGAAAAGAAAGATGAAATAAAAGAAAGCTATTCCTAGGAAAAAAAAAAAAGAAGAATTTTGATATTGCCACTGTTGCAGTTGGTAAGAGAAAGCCACTGGAAAGAAAGATGTGCAACAAAGAAAAGAAATAGCTAGAAATAACTTACACTTCACTAGATACTTTTTTGATGACAAAAAGTTCAGGAAAAGTTTCATAATGGTTGACGGGATGTCTTTGTGTATAAACTGTTAATTTATCTCTCTCTCACCTCTTGCATTTCAGCCCATCTCTATGCTACGTTTATTTGATGAAATCTTGGCAAAGGGCTTTAGTCTGTAAGAACACTAAGATTTTCTGAGGAAAATTCTGCTTAAATACGTTGGCCTCTGACATCCTTGCTCAAACTCGACAACAAACTTCTCCTTACAGCAGCCCTTTGCGGGGGGGGGGGGGGGAATATATATATAATTTCACCCATGAGGAACAGAGGAGAGGGAAAATCAAGTGTTTATTTGACCCTGCCTTTATGGCAGGTTTCTGAGGATGCGCTTCACCGATTCCATCACACCGGTGTCAGAGGCATAGGAGGTAAAGGATCAGTTCCCAAGTGGTTTGCTCTAAGTCACACAAGTCCTTGGCAAAGTTACTGGATGAATAGGACAGGACATCTGAGGAGAACTAGCAGAATCTTGCCCTATTTTTTTTTTAATTTGTTTCAGTGTTGGCCAAAAGTCTGCAAACATAATGTTAAAAAAAGGTTTGCTTGTGAAGGTTTTAACACAATTATTTCCCTCTTCCAATCTAAGGGTACAAAGTGTCCATCAGGCTGCAGAATGCAAGGACTGATTGATGAAACGGACCAGGATTATAGTCACAGAATAGACAAAATCAAGAAGCTGCTCGCAGAAAATCAGAACAACTATAAAAAATCCAATCGGGTAATTGTGGAAACCATAAATGTACTAAAACCAAACCTGGACAGTGCTCAGCGTGAGTATCTCGCAGCCAGTTTTATTATCTGTTGCTGAATTATTTTTTTTTTTTGTGCATAAGCAATATGTAGTGAAAATATTATATGCTGCACTTATCAAGAGCCAGAATAAACAGAGTAATACAAGATTCATAACTGCTAACTAGTAAAAACTGATGTAGCTTTTACCTGCTCAGTACTATGAGAAATATGTTCTTTGTTTTACGCTCATGTTTGAATTGCATTTTTTAAAACGCGCTACTCCTTTACGAACGAAGATCACACAGGCATAGGTGACTGTGATGCATTTCTCTTTCAGAGGTTGATGAGACTTACGGTCACGTGTCAGGAGAGCTGAGGCGGAGAATTGTGACACTAAAGCAGAGAGTTGTCACTCAAGTAAACAGAATTAAAGCTCTGCAGAGCAGCATCCAGGAGCAGGTGCTGGAGATGAAGCGCTTGGAGGTAGGTAGCTACGTCATTTCCATTCTTTCCAGAGCTTAGCTACAGGAAGAGGCTCTATCCATTATACCGCACAGGCGAGCAAGAAAACATGATGCAATGCTCACAGGATCTGATCTGCTGAGGCAAATCCCCAAGTGAGTTGCTTTCTGTGCAGCTGGGTTTTCTTTTCCTGCTGTGTGGGAACCAGCGTAAGCTCAGGAGGACTCCTGGTCCCATCTGCCGCTTCTGCTCTCAGACAGGCAGCATGGATGCTATACCTGCTGCTAACTGGCTCTGTACGAGGCGCTTCCCCTCCCGCAAGGAGCTGCTGAGCAGCCAGGGTGAGGGGGACGTGCCCTGTCCTTCCCCGGTGGGGCCACTGCTGCCCACGGCCACTGCTGGCCTTAGAGCCCGTCTTCCCAGGTTGCAGCCGATCCTGCTGAGAGTAACGCAAGGAAAAGTCCTGGCACAAACAGAAGTTTTTCTCAGAAGCCCATTTTGATCCCTGGTTCAGAGGTATGGCTTCTGGATCGTTTGGGAAAGCAGTGGTGCCCCCGCGATGGCAAGCCTCACAGCAGGGCCATGACAGGCTCTGGGACAAGTCCAGTGTCTTCCCCTCTCCTCAGAGGACCCGTTTCTATCCCCATGCCCAGGAGTGTGGAGTTTGGAGGGAGCGTGCCCAGCTCTGCAACACTCCCTCCAAACCCAGGAAGACACCCCTATGCGCTGAGAACGAAGGGCACAGAGATTGGGAACGTACGGCAACGTACTCCTCCACAGAGCTCACGCGCGCTGTGCTATTGCACGTGTTGTATTGACAGCGGAAATAAAACCAGGGGTGCCTTCAAAACTGAGCTTTGGAAAAGCTCAGCTGTAAGTGGGAGGTAGCCCAGCAGCTCCCACCTTTCCCCAGTCCAGTTAAAGCATACACTTGCTTGAGAAAGCCAGGAAAGCTCCCTGACAAAATTATTTCCCTCTGTTTATGTAGGTGGACATTGATATTAAGTTACGAGCCTGCAAAGGAAGCTGTGCTAGAAGTTTTGATTACCAGGTGGACAAAGAAAGCTACGACAACATCCAGAAGCAGCTTACCCAAGCCAACTCCATCAACCTGCACCCAGAGCTTCAAACCACCACCTTGAGCACACTGAAAATGAGGCCACTCAAGGACTCAAATGTTCCTGAGCATTTTAAGCATAAGCCTCTGCCAGAAATGCAAGCTCTGAACATAATTAATAACATCAGGCAGATGCAAGTGGTATTAGAAAGACCAGAAACAGACACGAACCCCTCCCGAAGCGACAGCTTGTATCACGTGGCAGAATCAAGGGGGGATGGAGCTTCACACACCAGCAGATTAGTTACTCCTACTCATGGGAGAGAAACCATTAGCATGGGAGACAAAACCTCCTCCACTGTTCGTAGATGCACCAAAACTACCACCACAAAATTTATCACTGGCCCTGACGGCCCTAGAGAAGAAGTAGTTGAGAAAATGGTTTCTTCTGATGGCTCAGACTGCTCCTATTTACAAGGAGCAGGAAATGCTGGAGGGGAAGGGAGCATGTACCATGTTGGTGGGTCAGATGACTTCCACAAGCTAGAGAGGTTATTCCCTGATCTAGACTCATTTTTTACCCCTGACTCTCCATCCACTGCTAGTAGGAACTTTGGTGGATCTAGCAGCATTTCAACTAGCAGCCACGTAACTGGCACAGGCAGTAGCCGCTTAGGTACTGGAGTACCCAGTCATTCAGGGACTTACGGGGGGAAAGGCAAATTTACAGACTTAGGAGAGGGGGAAGAAGATGACTTTGGAGGACTTCACCTTCACCCATCTGGATTCCCATCTGGCAGTGCAAGTCACTCCAGGACTGTAGTGACCAGCTCCTCTTCTAGTTTCAACAAGGGAGGCTCCACTTTCGAAACTAAATCACTAAAGACCCGTGAAATAACTGAGCAGCTAGGTGGGGTGCAACATGATCAGAGTGCAGAGGATACCCCAGACTTTCAGGCACGCAGCTTCAGACCGTCAAGAGGGAAGCAAAGGACAGCCAGCACTGGGAAAGGTACACAGGCATCACGGAAGTAGTTATTGAGGTAGTGGAGCTGAACTCCATCCATAACCAAACTGACACATTGGTTTTAGATACCGCAGTACAACAGTGTGATGATAAAATGCAAGCACTGTGCCTTGTTTGCTGCCACCTCGGAAACAAAAAGGAAAATATTTCATTAATACTCGGGTATTACATAGACAATTCACAATTTAAGAAGTATGTAAAGTTCTATTTTCTGAATTCTTTTTAATGTTGCCTGTCACTATACCTAGTGTAGTCCAAAACATGTTTAACAATTTTCCTCAGAGCTATTGGTACTTGGATTCCTCTGAACCTTTTATTAAACTTTGCTGATAACTCCTGTCAAACCAGATCAACTTTTTTTTTTAGACTGTGATGATATCCGCCAGAAACACACTTTTGGTGCCAAAAGTGGCATTTTCAAAATCAAGCCAGCGGGATCCAATAAGGTTTTGTCAGTTTATTGCGACCAAGAGACCACTTTGGGAGGATGGCTATTGATCCAACAGAGAATGGATGGATCAGTGAATTTTAACCGGACCTGGCAAGACTACAAGAGAGGTTTCGGCAGCGTGGATGGCAGAGGGCGAGGAGAGTTCTGGCTGGGCAATGAAAACATACACTTGCTGACTCAGAACGATACTCTCCTTCGGGTAGAGTTAGAGGACTGGGATGGAAATGCTGTGTATGCAGAGTACATCGTACAGGTAGGGTCTGAGGCAGAAGGGTACGCCCTTGCCGTGTCCTCCTACGAGGGGACTGCCGGGGACGCGCTGGTCGCCGGCTGGCTGGAAGAGGGCACCGAATACACATCCCATGCCCAGATGCGGTTCA
>NW_010510684.1:27290-42621 GCF_000687285.1 Phaethon lepturus
CGCTGGGAGGAGAGCTGCGCCGAGATGTACGGGGGTGGCTGGTGGTACAACAGCTGCCAGGCGGCCAACCTCAATGGCATTTACTACCTGGGGGGCCACTACGACCCCAGGTACAACATTCCTTATGAGATCGAAAATGGTGTGGTCTGGCTGCCATTTAGAGCCTCTGACTATTCCCTCAAAATTGTTAGAATGAAAATCAGGCCCATAGAAACCCTGTAGAAAGACAGGTTTTTAATATGTATGTTACAACTACAAGTTGAAAAAAAAAATTTTTATATATCTGTGCATGATGTACCTTTACCCTGTGAATTTGAAGGCAACTGGGCACATCTGTGGCTTAAAAAATAAACACTGATTAATTATCAACAAAGTAGTTCTTTCTTCTTATTTATAACTGCCAAACCTTTTCAAGGAAATACTGATTCTAAACCCCTTTTTATACAAATTTTGTCCATGTCTATATCTTTGGCAGCTCACACCTTGACTGTAGGTAAAAATATTTGTAATTTGAATTATTTACTTCGTTTAAGAGTGCTAAAGAACTAAAAGAATTTAGAAGTATGTTCACCATGAACTCCTGCCTCCACTAGCAGGAACTGCTTCTGGGCCGTCTCCTCTCATTTCCATTTCGAGAGGAGCACAACAGTGGCGGGAGTCAGTTGTCAGGCAGAGCAACGACTGGTTTGGGTTCTCACTTTTGCCACACACCTAACATGGAGTACACTTTGATAAACGATGCATGCATTTTAGGACTGACTTTTAAGGATCTCCGAAACTTTCATTTTACAAATATGGAGGTAGACCTTCCATCCCGTTGATGAATTCTAGGTAGTTTACCATGTCTGCTGTCGCTTCAAAATAAGACAGTTCATGATAACTCCTCAAAATACAACACCCAAACCAAACTATTATTTTTCTAGTGACCACTAAAAGGTTATGACTGTAACCAGCACAAGCAAGATGAGAAGCACCTGGATGGGTATAGTATATATTTCCTTGGTTTAGAATGTTTTCTGGCACTTGTCAAGCAAGAATTCTCCTATAGATGAGAGGTTTAAATCAGGAACTTGCTGACAGTGTGTGGTAAGGATTTTTTAGCAAAAAGCTGTCTGCACGGAAAAACAGTTATATCAGTTACACAATTACATAAGAATGTGCTGTATTTACCTTTATACCTTATGACATAAAATTACACAATTATTTACTCTGTTTAATATTTCTGTGCTTCTATTGAGAAACAAGCATGAGCAAACTTCCTTGCCTCCAATCTCACCAGACAGTATGTTTCATACCATTTAACAATATCATCAAATACTGGCAAAGCAGCTCGCTTTTAGCCTTTTTTCAGTGCTTCTCAAACACAGTCACTGTCTAACATTTTTGGAGAGTTTGCTGAAGTGCAAAGACACCTTTACAGGCATGTGTGGAGGTGTGTCTGTGCCTTTGGAAAAGGCACTTCTGCTGTACGTCTTGTGTTTTTGTTCCCTAGCCTCAATGGAAGCCTGCCTGTGGGGATGCTGAACTTTTTGCGCTCATGTAGTGAGATGCTGCCATGATGTCTCCTCTTGGTCCTCCTGGGCTTAATTAACATGAGAGGTTTCAGATAGGAATCCATCTATGGCTAGTGATCTGGGTCCCCTCCTTTGTGGAGGAAGGCAGTCCCGTGTGAGACATGGTTGATTCTGCCTACCAGCGTTGGGAAGTCCTGTCCTTGGGACAACCTCTGTTCTTGGCTACAGAGGGAAACTAAACCACTAGCTTCGATGAAATATCCAACCTCCGCCTACCCTATGACTGGAGTCACTAATTACTCTAGTCCCATGGTAGTGATTGTGTGAAAGATGTACCTGCCAGGTCTTCTAATACTGTATTTTATTCTATGATAAAAGGATGTGGGATGGTGGAAGATACATTAAGAGGCACAGTATGTAAGCCAGGTCCCAGGAAAGGGCATATTTTATCCAGTATAGAGGATTTGGACTATGTGACTGGTGGCCTACTCATTTGTTAGATACTATCTTTTCACTTTATTCCTTCTCAACTTCTTACACAGGTAGTTACCGTACCTTTATGATATAAAAGAAAATGACCATCCCTTCTTTGGTGGAATGTGTTTGCTCCTCCCCGGATAATGCATGAATACTTAAGAATCATATGAAGAAAACTTTAGTTTCAAGGCTTTATTTAATTTTTAGAAAACATTTTAGAATAATCCTCTCCTTCTTCAAACATGATATAGAAGTCCTTTGTAAAAGCGAAACAAGTTGGGGGTTGGGTTTTTTTATCAGCATTATTCTATACTAGCTACTTCTGTCTTGTGAACAAATAAAAATGGAACAAAATACACCCGTGAGTTATTTTCATCAGTCAGAATTTGATTTACAGTTGACATAGCTTTTCACTTCAGGTCACAATACGCTCGTACATACACATTTAGTTCTCATATGTAAAGACAAGCCTGAATACTGTGTCTAAAAAGATAACCATGTAAAAATATTAAAAGAAAACCCCTGATTCTGTACATTTAGATAATGGTTACTGTGGAAAGTATGGCCTGATTTTCATGCTCATCTTCTTCATTGAGTACCATGACCCTTTCCAGTTCATCCATACAACACCATCATCTGTACCATGTTTTGCCATATCCCAGCTGTAGGTCCCTCCCCAATAGTATCTGCCGTTGGGGTTGGCTGAGTGGCAGCGGTTGTACCACCATCCACCACCATCTTCTTTGGAGCACTGTTTTCTTGGATCTGCAGTTAACCTGATGAGGGAAAAGAAAGTGTTAAGTGACAGATGAACTGTAAGCAGATGAACAGAGTACCTACACCTGCCCCTCTACTGAAATTTTCAAACCATAATAAACATTTAAAATCCTCTGTGTACTTTTTGTAAAAGATTGACCATCACAAGCATGTGCTACACAGTGCACTTGGAAGGTGAAGCAGTTAAGAAAAACAAGTAAAATTTTAGCTGCATCTCTGGGAATATAATTTTAGTTTACCGATTGATAACTACAAATACTTGCAGTTCATAATGATAATTGCAATATCAATGCAATTTAAAGATATAAACTAATGAGAAATAGATGTCTTTCCCAATCTAAACAATTCCTTTATTCATGAATACATAATCAGGTATAAAGACATAGCACATAGTTTTGAGATACAGTGCTAAATGATGTACGTTAGAATTGAGCTCGTGTCTTCTGAGTAGGCAGAACTTTGTTTTTTAAATAGGACATGCTACCTGTCTCTCTCCTCAGGAGCCATTATGTGTTACTGGAGTGAGTACCAATATTCCTACTTCAGCAAGACAGTGTTCTCAGCACTGCCACCATCAATCTCTGACAGTGAATATATTGTGTCCAAATTTGCTGATTTGTCTATGGTAATGTCATTCACGGAGTCAATAAAATTCAATGTGCTTGCTTGTTACTTGTCTGAGGAGCAGCACTAACCTAACATATAGTTTTACCTGCCCTTGGCTATGCGAATTCTGCCTTTGGCTATGCCAAGGAAATGGCATAGACATTTGGCTGTAACTTGCAGGGAGAAAACATATTTTAAGATGCTATGAACTGCTGTGAAAACTAACAGCAGAATAGAAAAGTAACCCTATATTCAGCTCTATTTTAAGCAGAGACATACAGCCTGATAATGAATGTTTTTAAAATGTTTAATGCAAATACGTACCATCCATCATTGTCTCTGTCGTAAGTACTGAAGAACATGCCATTGTGAATTGTCATTGTCCTGTTTTCTCCATGCACCTGTGAAGCTCCTTCCATTAGTGCGTTGCCTGCATTGCCTTTGTAGTTGCTAACTGAAAGCTGATACTTGTTTCCTTCATTCTGTATTGTGAAACCTCCATAATGAGCTGATACTTTATCGCCGTTCCAGTCCTCCATTTCAATTAAAACTTCAGTGGGCCCTATTTTGGTAAGCTGGCTGATCTTGTCATTTCCAAGCCAATATTCACCTGAGAAGCAACAAGTGAGAGCTCTGTGAAATAGGCTTCATAATATACTTCAAGGCAACTTTATGATTTGCCTATAGGTCTGCCAAAGTGGATTAGTTAATTTTAAAAAATCAAAGAGCTTCAAGAAATAGGAGAAAACAGTTTCAGTAAGAACAGCTCTTCATGTTTCATGCTCAGTGTTTTACCTGGTGTATCACAGTAGTTCTTCCCTCCACTCTTCGCAACATTTCCAAATCCTTTTTTATATTGATCCCATACTCTTCCAAAATTAACACTGCCGTCCTGGCGGTTCTGAATCAGAGTCCAGCCTGCAGGAGCGACAGTATTTAGATTAAACTGCCATTGAGAAAGGAACATAAAATGTTAAGATACAGCCCTTCATTCTTCACCTTAAGGTGAGCAGAGCATATGGCTTCCTTGCAGCAGGTCTGAGTTTTCACTGTTTACGAGCTCAGCCTTGCCATTTTTATTCACACTCAAGTAGTGCTTTGCTTCATAAGGAAAGGTGGAAAAAGCAGAACTTGAAGGACTGTCCTGGTCTTTTGTCTGGCACATAGTAGCATGGTAAGAAATGAGCCAGGCCCTCCTTGCCTGCCCACTCATACATTGTCCATTCTCACCATAGTAAGATACATTTTTATCTATCAATCCCATCCCAAAAAATTATTTCCATTTTCATCATAGAAGTATCCTACTGTGCATCTGAAGATGACTAGCAAGACTTTTCTGAATGAGTCAATCAGACTTAATTCTCCAGTAATTACAAAAGTTATAATTCCATATTAGTTTGTATAAAATGCAAATTACTATTATGAATTTTAATAGCTTCCACGTTAATTAAAAGTTTAACAACATAGTTATTTCACACTAACCTCCATTATCCGTTTGCATGTCACAGTATACTCTGTACGGTCTGACGAAAGGATCTGGCTGGATGAGGTACATTTCAGATACTTCGCCTCCCTTTCTGATAATATCCTCACATTCTGCAAGAAGAAAGCAGACTGTTACTGAAAGAGCTCTGAACTTCTTCAACAATCTTCTTACCCTTCAGTTTTCTGGTTATAAGGGAACAATTTTAAAGACATATCTAATTCTACTTTCATTTCAATTTCTGTGATACATCATGTGAAAGAATCAGGGAAGAAAGAACAGTGCACCTGCATTGTTCTACTTTTCTAAATAGGAATTCTAGAAGTTCAACCTGGGTTATTTAAGACTGTATACTTCAAATAATTTTTTGAATTAGACAAGCTTGTGAAAGAAAAACCTTTCTTGATTAAAAAAAAACAAGGGTACAACTATGATAGTCGCAAATGGATCATCTCCACCATACAAAGTCCCTGAAGCACATATTTCTTTAAAATGCTACTGGCCACTAGTGAAGACTGATATTGGGTAAGAGGATCTTTGGTCTGACCAGTACAAGCATCCATAAAAGATTTTTTTCATTTAGGATCACCTTCCATCTTTTCTGCTATCCTTAGTCGATGACACAGGCTTCAGAGGAACGTTCACACCAATCATGATGCATCTATCAGTTTGCACAGTGGTATAAATGGGAGAAGAGATGTTATAGTTAAATGAGTACCTTTGCCTGAAACCACTGGAATATTACAAGAAACAGCACATGGGGAACGGCAGTAGTCCATCTGTGTTGCAATGGCATTTTCCAGTTTTTGTATCTTTTTGTGTAAAGAATCCACAACTGCACGAAGGACCCTGAGGCTAGACGGGATGTTATTGTCCAGATTATCCTTTATATAACTATAATGCAATTCCACTTCTGTGTTGTACTGAGAAAGTATATCATCATTGTCTAGAAAACAAGAGAGATGAAAAGCAGATTAGTTTTCAACACGTTTCCCAGTTATAAAATAATGAAGAGCAATCTGTAAGCACAATTTGAGAAGCCACTTCTTTCCTTAGTAGGAAGGAAAGATATGCATTTCTTTTGCTTACTTTTCCACCATGTGCAAAAACTATGCAGAGATTCTCAGCAAAGTGGTATATCTGCACTGTTATTTCTTTGCTAGCTAGTAGATTTATCAGTGGTGCTATATTCTGCCAAAGAATTACAATTAGTTTCTTTCTAGGGAGCCATGGTGCCAAGCCAGGAGCTGGGCATGAGGAGGTTGGACGGACATAGGGAAGCAGGTAAGGAGGGAACAAATGACCCTTATGTTTAAGGACCTCATATGAATCTTGTCTTAGTATGAGATCCGTTCCTTTGCCTCTCTCAAAGGATTTTTTTTTAAGATTTAAGAGGACATGGTCATGAAACCCTTCTTTGCTAGATATTCCACTGTATTTTTAATTTTTTTTAAGAAGTACCATTAACAAGTAACAGTAGCAATGCCAACAGAACTGCAATACCGTTTACACTAATAATCCATAGAAATAGCATACCTTTTCTTTGTTTTTGCCTCTTCACCAATTTATCATCTAGAACAGTCACGTATTCATAGAAAGTTGTAGAGGTTTCAGACAGTTTGCTCACTTTGTCCTTTAGATCACGAACAATTGATTTCACATTTTTTTCCTGTTTTACCAGTGTAGTTTGTAGCTCACATCCAGTTGGACACAGCACTCCCTTGAAAAAAAAAAAAGAAAAGGGTTGTGAATAAAAATCAAGATTAAAAGTTTCTAATCCCATCAGTGAATGACCACACCTTTGAACACAATGAGTAGTTAGTAAGGTGAGACCAGATATATAAGCAACTGGATGGAGACTCAAGACATTCAACTCCTACAAAGAAGCTGCAGTGGGAAGGGCAGGAAGGAGTCCTGAGTCCCCCAGGAGGGGTCTTCTGTTGAAGCTCTTGGGAAAAGCCCTTTCTCTTCACACTTCTTGCACCCACTGTCTGCTTTTCACTTTTCTGCACTGTCAAATGTTCACAGTGTTAAGCCACCTGAACAATGATTCAACTCTTGTCAAGAACTACCTGGTGCCTGTGCCTGTGTACGTCTACCCCTTTCCTCTTTCACTAGCCTCAGAGAATCAACCATGTTCTCTACACCTTGTTATATACATCTCTTGCAAAATGGCCATACGATTAATTAAAAAATTATCATCTCAAGAAGCTGAGCACCCTTGCTTCCACAACAAGCGCTGCACCATCAAGGACAACAGTGTTTTAAAAAAAAGGTGGGGAATTCTGAAGTCCCGTGAGAACCAAAATACCCAGGCAGCGGTGGGATTCTACCACAATCACGTATTCTTTAAGCTTTAACAGACTTCATCTGCGGGAAACCTCTACACTCAAATTTGCTCTCAGGCACTAAGATGCCTCTCGGCACCCTTACAGCTTGCATTTTCCACAGAGAGCACAGTGGGGACAGTGTGATGGACTACTGCAAGGCAGCGAGGAGTATGCCAGATCCCAGCATGCTCGCATGCTCTTCTGTAAGAGCTGGGGCAGTGACTGAGGGCAGGCTATAACTACAGTTTGAAACAAATTTTAAGACACGGGAGGTTATTTTTTTTGGTCCCTAGAATTCCTTGAGTTTATCTGAAATTCAAGCCAGCGCTACTGCAGAGATTTTTTTCTGTCCTTCTTAACAGTGACCTACGCAAAGCAATGGGGAAAGTGCAGGCTAACCCACAGATACTTCCCTTCCTCACTTACGGTTCAGATCTCATCTACCCATCCTCACTGTGAGCTGCCTGTGACTAGTCCCACGGGCTCTGTGGCATTACTCTTCCGTATGCAGTCCTACCAAACTCAAGCAAAAAGACGCAAAGTTGGGCTGCTTTAAATGAACCCTTATTTGGTGAAGAGAACTCCATGCTGGGTGCACTAAAAGAAAAGGACAGCCTGTTATCAGCTGCATCAACAGGCAGGCACCTACCAGCTCCTCTAGAGGATGCTTGCAGCCACCGGCATCGGGGTAGGTGATGCGTTCTTTCTTGTCGCTCGGCTTCACCCGCTTTGGGGGCCGGGGCTGGTACCCAATTCCGCTGATGGGAGGTGCCACGGGTCGAAGGGTGGGGGCTGCTTCTCGCCTTTTGTCCAGGGGTCGGTGGCCTCGAACCCCGAGCTCAGGGCTGTCAACCTGCAAAGCCAGGGCGAGAGGAAACTCTCTGAATCTGGGATTGCTATCGCAAAATGCGAGGCACAGGGCAGAGGCAACTGTGCAGCACCCTCTAGTATTTTAAGCAGCAAGGAAAACCATGGAATGGAACGAAAAAAGCAACAACGGAAATACTATACTGGCATTATGCAAAGTCATTGCTATGCCGTCCCTTGTGAGTCTAGTCACGCTCCCTCCTAGATATAGACAAATTAAAAAGCCTTCAAACCAAAGCAAAACAATATTTCAATAGCTCATTCTGACCAAGGAATAAAGCTTATATAGTTCGGCACCGCTAAGCATCATGAAACTTGAAGTAGTAGGATACAAAAAAAAAATGTAACTGGATATTCTTGGGGCTAAGAAGAATATTCAGCATCACGTTATGAGTGTTCCAATGTTTCATTGGGCTACAGGAAAATTGGTAAGGACTCAGAAAATCAGGCCACAGTCAAATACATCATCAGGTCTCAGGCCACACGCCAGCTATTAGCGGATAGAATTAGGAAAAGCATTCAACAACATCTCTCAGGGTAGGTTTTTAGAGCTCACTCTGATGCGTACGTTCCCCATCTCTGCCAGAAATGGGAAAGTCTAAGAGACTGAGCAAGGAAAACAAGACTGGTCCCTAAGCACTTTTTGAAACTAAACCATTTGAATTAATAGTCATTTGAACCCCTGAATCAAAATCTTTGACCGTCTCCAATCCAACTTAGGCTTAGTTACAAATAAAAAACATTTGTAAGGATCCAGGATCAGATGCTTCAAGTAGTTTCAAAAGTAGGCAGCATACAAATCACAAAATGGCTGAAAATTATTTAGCATAGTAGTCTTATCAGTAGTCAATGTACAGACAAAAATGCTGAGATTGTATAAGAGAAAATAATCTCATCTCTGATCCCCTGACCTATTTCATTTTGGAAGGGATTTTCAAAACATAAGAAATTTACTGAGATTATAAATTGTATTTCCCATTAAAACATTTTACTTAAAAAAAAGAAATATAGGTTAAATTGTTATTTTAGATTGATCCTCATTGCTTGCCTTTTTTTAAAAACAGTTGTTACTTCTCCATTTCAAATGTAAAGCTATATGAACAGGCAGACAACTTTTTTTCAATGTCTACTGAATCTGTTGAAAAGTTTTTACTGTCTCTGAGACAGGACGTGATCAGTTACACATTTCTCCTTTGTACCTGAGAAATTAATTGTCTGTAACATCATATGTCAACATTGCTAAATTAGTATCCTTAAATAAATTCAACTAAATAACTAATCTCACCATCACGCATTCATCATTCCTTACAGAGAAAGAAAATAAATAGGAAGAAAATGTACTCAAACCCAGAAAATCACTACTGTGCGGTTACATATACAAGAAGACATAATACAAAGGTTATTTCTTTGAACACCTCAAGCGGAAGAAGAACATACACTGCATCATTTTTTCCCACAGCTTCTACCTTAGCTAGCTCACATAAGCTGAGTAAGTCATGCATACAATTAAATAAAATAAATATTTTCACTATTGTTATTATTAATAATTATTATTATTATTATGATCAATATTACAACCTCATCATCGTAGTTGATAGAGCCCTGGGATTTAACGGAGGAAACACAGAGCAGGAACAGCAGGAGCAGTTTCATGGTGCTGGCTTGCTTGAGCAGCTCAGTGGCCTTCTCCCACCAGCAGCTCTGACAGGGAGAGGTCCTCTCTGTTCCAATATATACAGGCGGCTACCCTCATTTCCCAGCTTGACAGTGATGGGACCAACCCTTCTGAGCAATCACTGTATCTCTGTTAATATTCAACCTTTCTCTTCATGGCACGCCTGAATACATTTGTTGTTGAGCAATTCTCTGGACAACTCTTATCTACATGTCCCAGAGACCTCTGCTTACGGCTGGCACCAAACATGTTTAAATCCTCGAATGTACCTCCTGCTCAGTTTACAGAAGGTTACCAGTTTCTCAAAAATCCTAAGTCTTTTAAAACAGCTGAAAAGGTGAACATCCAAAGAAAAGAAACATCGTCAGATGTCACAGGCTGTGACATCTCCTTTATTTTCTCCCTGATGAAAATTTGAATTCTTCAGAAACATAATATTAAGTTCCAGTTAACCTCACATCATACAGATTGTTACATTCTTCTAAATAGTTCTGATCGTGCCTGGATAGGTATGCAAGCCTTTGGGTCTCTTTAAGTACAAGATAAAGAAAGAATATATTCTGTGCATTACATTAATATTTTTGAGTGAAAACATTGTTAACTCTAATTAAAGATAGATTAATATTGTAAGCATAAAACAATGCTATTCCATTACTTTAGAAATAGGACATTGCAAATGAATTAAAATAATTAAGTGTTATATATTAATTTGCATTTCTCTTTTTTAGTACAAAATGTATATGTCATAAACATTATTTAAATGTTTTTAATAACCTTTTAAAAGAATACAGCATGACGTTGTTTGTAATCACAGTGGAATATAAACACACTTTCTCATGCTTTATAAGAATATGGTTCTCATACTACCAAAGGTTTAACATTTCAGTGTCTGCATATCCTGTGATTTTCTTGTGCATTATAAATGATAATACACTGAATTAAATAAAATATGCCAAGTGAGGGCCAGCACACTTTTCTGCAGTCATTCATATTGATGTCTGAAGACATGAAGAGATGCAAACCATAGGCCGAGGTTCCATTTCAAAGACCATCTTGATGGAGGGGGAGATTTTCTGATAAACAGAAATGAGAACAGCTAAAATTGCTTGTTTTAGGCCTTTTTTTCCTGTATTCATGCTGTTGTCAGAGTTCTTGTAAATTAAATGGAGATTCCCGAAATATGAAAACTGTTTAACCTGATTGGTTTAATTATTAAACAGCTTGGACCAAAATCAGCCATGGCTCAAGGAGCTCTTACTCCACTGAATTTTATCCCTTGCATAAGGACATTATCAACACTATTAGATTTGGAAGAACACAAACGACTCGCTACAGGCATCTGTAGACAGGAATCTGCCTAAGGCCAAAACTGAGATCGTTAACATGTTATTTCCACTTAAAGATGCTCGCCAAGATATTATCACTGATTCTGGGCATCTCCCGACCTTCAACACAGTTTTCCCACTATGTACCTTTGAAGGAGTTCAGTCACCCTCATCTTATGTATACGGAAGAGACACAGTGATGCTGACCATGCCCCTGTACTTGGCACTGGTGAGGCCGCACCTCGAACACTGCTCAGTTTTGGGCCCCTCACTACAAGAAGGATGTTGAGGGGCTGGAGCGTGTCCAGAGAAGGGCAACGAAGCTGGTGAGGGTTCTGGAGCACAAGTCTTATGAGGAGTGGCTGAGGGAACTGGGCTTGTTTAGTCTGGAGAAGAGGAGGCTGAGGGGAGACCTTATCGCTCTCTACAACTCCCTCAAACGGGGTTGTGGTGACGTGGGTTGTTGGTCTCTTCTCCCAAGTAACCAGCGATAGGACGAGAGGAAATGGCCTCAAGTTGTGCCAGGGGAGGTTTAGCCTCGATATTAGGAAAAATTTCTTTACTGAGAGAGTGGTCAAGCATTGGAACAGGCTGCCCAGGGAGGTGGTGGAGTCAGCATCACTGGAGGTGTTCAAAACACTTGTAGACATGGCACTGCGGGACATGGTTTAGTGGGCATGGTGGTGGTGGGTTGATGGTTGGACTTGATGATCTTAGAGGTCTTTTCCAACCTTAATGATACTATCATTCTATGATTCTATGAACCCTTGCCCAGGGCCTATGGGTAGCTCATGGTACAGTAAAACCAAAACAAGGTCTCACTAGTCCTGAGCTAGAAACTTACTGTTAAATTAATGTGGCTCAGTCCAAACAAATCTGAATTAAATGTAGGATATTTGCCCTAAATCCATTCTGAAACCATCACCATGTTCTGCAGTAACTTATGGGGTCCTTCAGGCATTAAGTCACTCCCCTAAGAAGTGTGGCTGTGGCTGTGCAGAGGGTGTCGGAGACTGGATAACGCAGGTTGGCAGGGGAGCCCCCAAGCCTGCTGCAGAGTCCCAGCATGGGAAACCCCCAGGCTTCGTCTGCCTTCAGATGGGATTTCCCCTTTGAAACTCAGCCTTTGACCCTCCCAGCTCCAGTACTTTTCATCAGCTTCCCCAAGAGAGTTGGGTGGTTGTGCCTCCTTGGGGATTTACCTTGAACAACACATGTATCTCATACCACAGCGGGTTTGCGGCTTTGTGTCAAATGAGCAGATGCCCCAGGACAGGGATCGTGCGACCGCTCATCTCGTAAGTGGAGGCCTTGTCTGCTCTGCACAGGTTTTGCCTGGAGAGTTTTATCAGCAAAACCGTGTCCAAATCTGAAACCCCATACAGAGCAATCTATACTGGAAAACATACGCGTATATAGACAAACATTTTGGCAGCAGAACTTAAACTATATTAGTTAGCATGCGGGGTTATGAGATGTGACTTTTCTCTCATGTTTGCAACCATTACAGGTAGGCTGACATTGGCTAAGGATTGAATGAAGCCTTATGAACAACCAAAACCATGGCTTAAATTTCTCTTAAAAAATGATATCAAAGAGGCTTTCTCTTCAAAACAGGACACCTAATCTTTTTTCATTCATAGTCCCTCCTCCAACTCATACGGTTAATCAGAAACTGTTCCCGGACTTAACGTGATAGGGATACCACAACACATCTGCTATTAGGAACTGTAATAATACATGGGCCTCATGGTGTTCCAGGACATCCCTTTGTACAGTATTTTTGTACTGAAAAGGCACTTACTTACTGGCAGAGACATATGTGTGTGTTTTTAAGAATTACTATTTGCTCGCTGCCCCTTGTGTTTGTTGTGCCGACATGGCTGCTGGTGGTGCAACCCTCTTTACACAAACCCCCCTTGTCGGGACGAGTCACGGTCGCTGGATCACGGCTCTGCAGAGATGAATGTGCCCCCTGAGGTGGTCTTGGGGTGGGGGAACAGGACCTTCTCAGGCAATGATGAGCTACAGTGTTTGCTAAATTAAATTTTAAAATAGTTGTTGATTTTGAAATGTCTTTTTAAACAACTAGTGATGTAATAGTGCCATACTAGGAAAAGAATACTGTAAACTTAAATGTTCATCTCTGCTGAACAGATGAACACCGAGATCCTGATTTCTTGCTTTTACCAGTAACAAATATGACTTCAAAGATTTCTCGTAAATGAGAATTAATGCTATCTTCATGTTCTGGGAGCAAGCAACTTCTTAAACATTAATGAGTGGGGCTGTTCACTTTGGCCTTAAAACAGCACTAAAAGCACATGCAACTTACTAGTCACCGTCTTCTAAGTAGTGATTTATAAAAAATTATATTGTTTATTATTTCCAGAATTGCAGCTGTAGCTGACATGCAAGAAGACATCAAGTAGCTACATATAATAAAGAAAATTAATGAAGTGCATATTCTAATTAATATTGCTGACATGACCTATTGAAATTCTGTGACTAAACTTCACCTTAGACTAAATCTTCTAGAAAAAATAATACGTTATTACAGAGATTAATTTGTCCTCTGATTACAAGGACATTGTAATTACAAGGACAATTACAAGCATTACAAGGACACCAGGAAATAAACTGAGATTATAAATTTTGGAGGGGAATGTTTGCCTGTAAAAAGATGAGAACAACTACACAGCCATGTGAACACTAATAATAATAGTAATAAACAGCACATACGAGTGAAATTTTCTTGCAAAATATAAATGGAGATATTTTTTCTTGGACTGCTACAAGAGCCTGTATTTCAAATTTGGTTTCCTTTAAAAAGGCAGCAAAAATAAGCCTGATTCCTTTGAACAGACAATAGAAAGGAATAAACTATATTATGGCACTCTATATGCTGCCAGACATTACCCCTTAAATCATTTCCACACATCAAATCCACTGATCAGTCAACAGACCAATCAACAGGCACACTCTACTCTGTAAACTTAAAAAAAACAACCTGTTTGAAATCCCTTGCCCCCAAAATCTCCTTTTAAACCTTGCGTATCTGCAACCTAACCTCACCAGCTCAGGAGGATGCAATAGACCTGCCCCATTTTGACACACTGCCCCGTGGAGTTTGCACTCCAGGTTGCAATTTAAGCAAGGACAGATGATGCTCCCCCTCCTCGAGGTGCCACGCTGACCTTTACCAGAAGCTCCGAAACTCAACGGGGATCCCCAGCATCACCGGAGTGACTACCAAAATAGGTCCTCATGTTAAACATGAAACCTGGCTGGCTTGGCTTGGAACCGAGCTGGCAATGTTCCTCCACCATTAGTGGCACAAGGTAATGGACATGTCGTGCCCACCTCAACCCCAGACCAGGGACTCGGGGTCAAAGCCACTTGGAGCACATTTCTAGCGATCACTGTATCTCAAATAACTAAACATAGACCACCAGTGCAGCCGCCAGAAATGATCCATCAGCTCCAGAAAAGAGATGGTCATTATGTCAAGCAGGCAATTTGTCTACCAGAAATAGTCCCAGGCTAATGCCATCCTATGGCTAATAAAGAGGACAGGTTTGAACCAACAGATGTTGCACTGGATTATTTTTAGCCCAAATCAGTCTGCAAACTGTTTGCAGCTCAGGCACACAGACAGACGTAGTAAGCAGCTGGTAAAAAAGAGCAACATGATGGCGGGGCTGCAGAAGATGTGCTTGCCAAATCCCAGCTTTAGCTCGAGAGGACAAGACTTCCTGAATTTAAGAGCAGATGAGTGTATGTGAAGAAAGTAGATGCCTATTTGCAGTTTGCACACATGCATTGCGTTACTCTGCTTATGAAGGCACATGAAAAATCTGCTGGAGTATCAGCATACATTTTGAAAACCTCTGCCCTTCTACAACGTGCACCTTGCCAGGAAATGGAGGGGTTGCCCGCTCCTTCATACACAACTTCAGTCTTCACTGGAAGGAGGTCCTGTGGACCTAAACTAAAGATGCTTTTCCAAAAGGCAGTTGCCAGGTCTAAGGGTCAGCACCCCGTATCACACTGCTCTCCTTTGTTCGGAGGTTGCATTTCAGTCCTGCGACTATTTTACCACACCCCCCTCATTCTGTGTGGTTCCCCGGAGGGGCTTTATCCTTGAGAACTCACGAAGAAAACAACACTTAAAAGCTGTAACTGCACGACCCCACGACCCAAAACATTTGCAAAGGCCACGGATTTCTACAAAATCAGGCTGACCAGAGCGTATTCAACCCGTCAGCGTGGGGAGC
>NW_010510685.1:0-3830 GCF_000687285.1 Phaethon lepturus
TATATATTATATTTATATATTATATAAATATAATCCACAGTAACATCCTTCAGTAATATAAACCATTTATGGATTTGTTCCAAGATGTAAAACCATTCTCAGCTTTTTAGGATTACACACTGAGTATTTGTTCAAAAGCACTTCATTTGTGTGTTCAGAGAATAAGACTTCCAGAGTTGATAAGAATGTATCTATAACCAGTAAATTGCTGGAAGACAACAGAAGTAGTACAGAGGAAGATCAAACCTTTTTTTTTTTTTTTTTTTCCTCTAAGAGGACCATGGCTTCAGCTTTTGCATATTACACCTTCTTCACAAGATCCCTTTTAATCTCGCAGCTTGGAATTTAAGAGCGTTCCAGTCTGGTTTAAACATCTCTTTCATTGTAAGCTCATTGTGCTGAGTAAACCAACTCCTAGTTTGTGCACAGAAAAAGACTTCCGCTTTTAATAAAAATAATACTGTTTCTTCCAGCAGACCTGAAAGCATCCTATCCTGCCAGTTGCAAGTATTGTGCATTTCAGAAGAACCATCTGCTAGGAATATTAGATTGAACACGATTAGTCCACACGATGAGAAAGATTGCCTTTGCAATCCCTTCCTTGGGCAGCTACCTTTCCACCTCTCTGTCATTTTGCCCATTCACTCCCACCTACTCTGAACAAGACTAGATAGAGTGCCACACACAGACCTCGAGAACCAGCTTTTCCGAAAGAAACGGACTGGTCCTTGAGAAGATTTGAAACAGGGTTGTCATTAACACTAGCACTGAACATGACCGAGCTGTACAATTCTTAGCTGGAAGCCAAACAAGAAATACATACTGCACCAACATAGAGCAGAAGAGCCCAAGATGAGTGGGACATCTGACAAACCAAGCATTATTTTCTCCTGTGTGATGCTGAATCCACGACCGGCTCAGGTTGCAGCAAGGGTCCTTTCAAGAGGCAATACGATACATCATGAATACTCATGAAGTTCAGAAACTAAGCGATGGCTATGCTGTACCTCCCATCAGTTTACTTGGTGCCACGTTCATCATGCACATTCCCTATACGGTAAACATTATGGATGTCTGGTGCCTTTTTTTTTTTTTTTTTTTTTGGACTTGCCAACTTGTTCCTTCTCTTCAAAGCCCAGTCTAAGCAAACTACTGACTGGTGAACCTTAGCTCTCGATGTTTTAAATCCGTAAGTCAGCCTTGGCTCCTGCTTTAGTGGGAAGGGACATACAGACAGCAAGGAAAAGAGAGGAGGACCCTCTCCTCAGACTGCGCTCTCCTATCAGGAGCACTGCTAAGTGCTGCCCCATCCCCTTTTCACTACACAATACGCATTTTATTTCCATTCAGGGAGAAGCCAGACCCAGCTTCTACTTCATGTGATGCTATTCATAAAACCCATACCTCTCTTAGAGCTCTCTGAAATGGTTCAGGCATAGGTCAGACCTACCTTAAACCTCCTGAAATTCAAGATAAAACCTGAGTTCCCAGGGAAATCTCTATGCTTTTGTGCAGCTTGCTGCAGGATGCAAGGAGCCTCTGAGAACAGGAAGGGACTGCAATCCTGTTTCTGTGATATTGATTGCTCTTGAAAGAGCTTCCCAATAGTCTGTTTGATGCATGTCCTCGGAACTTACTCCTCTGCCACCTCCTCAAGATTTATCAGGCAACGTTGCCCAAACAACACTGAATTAGGCACCCCAAGGTATGTTTGAACACCTACACTAAAACAGCAGGAGAAAGCAGCAATGACAACTGAGCCCTCTGGCTGGGGACCTGACATGAAGGGGAAGCAGAACTGCTGACCTACTGATAGGATGTTTTCAGTTTCTGCACATGCCACTGATAAACAGAGATAGCTGAAAGGCTGTCCAACATTAATTTTCTTCCAAAGTAGGAGGTAAGTTTAAGAAATAAGTGCTGTTTCTTTCAATAGTGGCACAAAAATAAATGCAAGTGAAGATGACTTGACTGAAAGCCAGCTCGGGGTTGATGAGGATAACTATTGCAAGTTGTTAAGCAATACCACTAACCCAGCTCAGTGACAGCTCATTTTTATAACACTCAGCTTTTGTACTTGTCACTGGTACACTTAAGATGTACAGTGAGACATCAGAGGGGGGTTTCTGACAGCTGTGTTCCAGTCTATGGACTGTCACTGCTTACAATTCAACATCTATTGTAAAGCTGTCTTTATAAATCATTTAGAATGCAGTAATTATGACTGCAAAAGGCATGGAAAGTTTACCTCTTTCACCCTTAATCATACCATTCTGCATAAGCAGAATCTTTCCTCTCTAATTAATGACAAGGGATAGGGATTAAGTGACTTCAAATACTGGATTACCATGTCCCATTTAAATTTCGATTAGTATATTGATTCTTCTTGTGTCTTTTTTAATATCCTAGTAGAAATACTGTAATTATGTTGCCTTTTATGTTTACAGATAACCTGCATTCTCAATTAGGGGTATTCAGAGACTGACAAATGCGCTATTAATAAGACAAAGGTGATGGTACCCATGCAGGTACTTTATAGCAGAAAAGCAGCACTACACTTCATCTCCATCGTAATAGCTCATGGCACTTACTGTAAAGAGGTTTTAGTAGTCTGCTAGATTGGAAGCTACAGAAGTTTAAAAAAAAAATTTCTAATTACTCCACCAGAACACACATAGTTTCAGCAGAAATAAATGAAGACATTTTGCTAAATCTCTATCTCAAAAAAATTACTCTGGATTTTTTTTTTTTTTTAATTTTCAAATACGCATACTGACATGGCAATACATATGGCTATCTAATCTAACAAGAAATATTTAGGACATTGGAAAAACCCAAAAGTCAGACAAATTAACTTTGAATTTAGTGAACTGGGGAACAGAAGTTTCACTCAAGAACACATAGGCTTATTTGGAACAGTCTATAGTATAGTATATCCACAGATTTGTAGAACTTAACACAAACTACATACTAAGTTACCAAACTTTCAAGTGTAACTGTCAATGAGAAAAAGTAGTTTTGTTGCAATTATTTATGCAAGCCTTTATTTAGTGAATTAACAGCCCTCATCTACTAAACAGTGTTCTCCTAAAAGCAAAATCTTTTAAATGAGAATGTTCAGGCATTGTTATTTACTGGAACTGTTATTTAACTCCATGTCACCAAGCAGAGTAGAGGTATCAGTGAAAGACATGTTTTTAAACTCTGCAGTATTGGCTTCCCCCCTGCCCCCCCGCCTTTTTAAACAACCAGTCAAAAGCTTAAGGATAAAGCAGATTAACTCTGCTTTTTCTCGTTATGTTTCTTTATGACAGAAGCCTTCTAGAATTTCAGTAATCTCACAAAAAAGACATGCAATCCATTTCCAATAAAACTGTGCTAGTGTCCCCAGACATTATATACACTTTCATAATTTTGTAAAAAGTATTATAATCAAATATTCTTCTGGGATCAGGTAGAATATGCATAGTATGGTAACAGACTTAATATTTCTTTTACCAGGCTTTAAAGTAGAAACAGGGTCATATATTTAATATAATCTGTTTCTCAAAACTGAGAGCAAGAAGCAGCAGTGCTGCTTTTAGAATTTCTGTCCAGAAACATCATCTCTTTGTAACAGGCACAACACGTAGAATTAAGTAAGTTGAATGTAAAAAAAAAAAAAGTAATTTCAAGTAGTCAAAAGCAATAGAGTACTTCAAAATACAAGTCCATTATTGCATAATATTGTGCTGACAAAAAAGTGTCAAAAAGGTGAATTTATACTTGCAAGTTCCAGACATTTTCATTAAAATTTGAGTGGTGGCGGCAGGGACATGTGTTTATGTATA
>NW_010510686.1:0-296 GCF_000687285.1 Phaethon lepturus
GAGCGCGGTGCGTGTTGCCGGCCAGGAGGCAGCTGTCAGCCCTGGGTACGTCTTGCTTCCCGGCATCCGCTGCAAAGGAGCCCTCCCTGCCAAGGCTGCTGAGAGCAGCAGAAACGGTTCCTGGGAAGGCAAGCACCGGGGCTGGGCCCCCCATCCTCTAGCACTGAGCCCCGGCTGGGCAGTGAACGCCTGCCATCCCCATCCTCGGGGCTGAGCTCTCCCCATCGTCCCCAGCTCCTTCATCCCATGGTCACCAGGGGTGCCTGGCACTCGGTGCCGGTGGGATCAGCATCCCC
>NW_010510686.1:438-1108 GCF_000687285.1 Phaethon lepturus
GAAAGCCGTGCCCTCCCCCGGGCTGGGTTCCCGGTGTTTAGGCTGGGATTCCCCCAGCCCCAAGCCTGGTCCTGGAGGGTCCAAGCATCCCCTCCCCCTGCCCGGCCCCGCGGAGGCTGCTGGGGCCCATTACTCGATCGGAAAGGAATTTGGTGCTGCTTTCTGAGCACGCCGCGACTCCCTGGAGCTCCCAGCCACATTGGAAACACATGTGCCCGGGCTGGGGCAAGGCGGGCTGGGATGATGCTCCCCCCACCTCGTCCACAGTGTGGGGGGCAGGCAGCAGCGGGTGCCCTGGCTGCGGGTCCCCACGGGTGCTGGTCCGCCTGCTCTGGTGAGCGATGGGGCCGCATGAGGGCAGCGGGGCTGCTGTCCTCTTGGTGGGGTGATGGGGGATCCTTGCTGGAGTCCCCCAGCTGTGGGGACCACTCCTCCCTGGGCTGCATGGGGCACCTCACCCACGGGTGCCCCACATGCCTGGAGCCAAGGGAGTGGGAAGGGGCTGGGTGGAGGGATTAAAGCCCGGGGAAGAGGGTAATGGTGCATGATGCTGCCTGCACCCATTGTGGCATGGCTGGTCCCCACTGATGGGGCTCGTGGTGACGCTGTTGGGCTGTGGGTCCCTGGGAGCACCCCTGGGGATGCTGCTGGCCCCAGCATGGCCCCACTG
>NW_010510687.1:0-294 GCF_000687285.1 Phaethon lepturus
GTCCTTGCCACCAGCTGCCAGCCCCTTCCCACCCCGGTTCCCCAGCGTGGGCTCGCCGGGAAAAGCTCCGGGAAGCAACTTGATCGCAAGGCTCATTTGAGGAATAATTACAATGCGCTATTTAATTCAAACGTAAGCTTGAATACTAACAGCAAACGAGACGCTGGTGCACCCGCGCTGCCTGACGACTGCAGGGCCCAATCCTGCTCCCACCGAGGCGGGAATTCCCTGGCACAGCTCCCTCCCGGGGCACCGGCGCCGTGTCCACGCACACCCACGACGCTGCGCCGGCTG
>NW_010510687.1:330-2528 GCF_000687285.1 Phaethon lepturus
AGGCAGGCGAGGCCTCAACAGACGCCGCGCCTCCGAAGAGAAATCCAGCTACCTGGGAAAATCTCCCTACGTCTTCCCCAGCCCCGTCTCAGCTGCATAAGAATATTTCAGCTCAGCGCCTTGAAGTTGCAATTAAATTGTAGTAATTTAAGATTATCACAAGAGCAAAGGGCAGCAGCAGCTCTTCAGCAGACTCCTCTCACCACTTAATGCTACTCAGTCTTGGGGTTAAATGAGCTTCTTTAGTGTAAGTACCTTAAAGCAAGTGAATCGTAAACAAAATTTATACTATTTTCTGACAGCATATAATCTATTTAAATTTATTAAAGCTTCTCAGAGAAAATTTAAGATGACAGAAGTATCATTATGCCCTATAAATAACTGGACAGCCATGCAGAAATAACTGTATTTTACATACATATCCTACATATGTGTATGCATATGTTATTTCATTTGATATACAAATACACGCCTAACAGATATTTCACAAAAGGAATTACATTATCCAGTTCAATCTCTCAACATTAATGACCACAAGCAGCACAAATACTAAATGCTAAGCTGCATTCCATAAATTTGCCATTTTACTACCAGCCTTTTTTCTAATTTTTACAATGTCATGAAACTGGAATAATTCTGGAGCTACAAATGTTTACAGTATATCACACCAAGGATGATATTGCAAATTTTAGCTCTTAAAAAAAGGTGATCCACTCCAAGAGAAAAGCATATTGCAGCATATGCTGAGCAGTAACGTCCAATGCATAATTCTCTGCTCAACTTTCCTGCTCCTTCTCTTCCCAGTACAAAAACTCGCTGCATTACGATTACCAATGGAACAGATTTAAGCAGAAAATGTTTATAGATGTTAAAAAACATTACACGTTACCCAAAATGGTTTAATAGCATACATGTGCATGTTTAACACACGTATTTTTTATTGTCTAATTAAAGTATATAGCATAAAAACCTACGGGCTTTATAGAAAGTTATGCAGGATGGTTATGAAACCTTACTTTACAAAAAGTATAAAGTACTTATTGTGTGACCTGCACGGCTAATTAAACACTTATGCAAAAAGGTTTTGGATTTCTTAATTCTTCAGTAGATGTGCACTTGGTCTGCCTCCTGATTAATATACATTAGGGTAACAGCCTTTTCCTCACAATTTTTTTCTAATAGGTATTTCCATTGTTTCGGCATAATTTTAAAGAAATAAGAGAGGGGGCATATTTGTAGAGTTCGCAGTGAAGTGTTCGACTACAAACATGAACGTGTCAAGCAACAAAAATAACCTAACTCCCACCGGTTAAGTCTGATTAATACTTAAATCCTAAATGTTTACTGAAGTAAAAGCAAGTATCTGTTAACACTCTTTACTACTATTTCCCCTAAAAAACTACACAGTAGCACAGCCTAATATAGCCATGAAGACAAGTTGCACAGAGTTTTGCAAAAAATCTTGGCATATCAAAAATAAGGTGCCACCCTGACTGGCTGGCAATACGTTAGAAGGAAAGAGACTGCAAGTTTTCTGAACTCTAGGAGCGCAGTCATACAACGTACAACGCACAACGCTTAATCCCAACCAAACTCCTCCATCATACATCAGCACAGCACTTAGACACAGAGAGAAAAAAAGAAATAATCCGTGTTTCCTTACAATTCAGAGATCCATCAAGAAAAGCTGAATTCCACAGAACTTTTAGGGTCTTCACCATTACACTATGGAAACGCCGCCTTCTCTGCAGCTCTAGACAGCATAAATAAAGTCAAACCCTAAGTCTCTTTGAAAGTGTATACACCGCACTCCAAACCACTATTCACTCAAAAAAAAAAAACCCCACCCTAAAAAAACACCAAACCCCCAAGCCCCAAACCCAGCCCATGCACAAAAACTAACTTTGCAATCAAAATCGTAAGCGACAGAAAGCCTTGTTTGAAATAGTAGTTATTTTTCTCAACGTTATCCTTTGGTTTCACAACAAAGATCAGCATTTGTAATGGTCCATTTCTGCATAAGTGAACATATAGCCTCGCTGCCTGATCGAATAGTCCAGAGCTTTCAGTGAGGCAGCTCCTGACAACAGCCCAGCAGCAGCTTTGTTTGATCTCTCCTGCCTTCCTTAATCTGGGTTGTCAAGGTTCACTTGTTGGAGGCTGTTTACTTTACTTTTTCCAGAAAAAAAAAAAAAAAG
>NW_010510688.1:0-16524 GCF_000687285.1 Phaethon lepturus
ACCTAGTGATTCTGTGATTCTGTGTGATTTGATAAAGTGAAGGTCATCAAGAAGAAAAAACTTTTACAGCTTCTATTGCCTTTTCAAAGAAAATAAAATTATCTTGCTTAGCAGCTAAACTAAAGGAAATTAGAGAAAAGTCAGCTACCAGAAAAATTAAAAATTCTTACCTCTACAGCAGTCATTTTAGCTACTAATGTAGAATTGTCACTGTCCCTGGAGGTATTCAAAAGATGTGTATATGTGGTGCTTAGGGACATGGTTTAGTGGTGGGCTTGGCAGCATTATGTTTACGGTCTTTTCCAACCTAAATGATTCCATGATTTTGTACAACTTATTCCAGAAAACCTTTTGTATGTTTTCCATCTACGCACACGCCTCAAATATCACTCAGTTGTTGGGCATCGTTTTAATTTTTATGCCTTCTTCAGTGCTCATTTGCTTTCATTATTACAATACGTATTTTGTCATATGAAGCACAATTTTACTGAAAATACTTTAAAAAAATGCCAAAAAGGTTTTGAAGGGATGACACTTTTGTGACTAGATAAATGTGCTTTCTGTATTTTCCTAGCTACGTCTCAGGAAAAAAAGAGAATGTTAAGCAGCCATAAGGAAAAGGCCATATGGAATAGTTGTCTCCAGAATGATGCTTGAATAGTTTTGCCCTGATGAGGCCCCTGATTATTACAACACATCAACAAAATGCAATTTCTCTGAGGTAATTGCTACTCACCAAATACTGCAGTGTAGGAAATAACCTCTGCTTGTTTTCAGCTGAATGATTTTGGGAGTAGAACGATAGTAGGTAGGCTACAGAACTCTCCAGAATTCATTTTTATACATACAGTTGAAAGGCAACTGTTTGAATTTCAGACATATTCCAAGAAAAATCATATACAAATTTAGATGATTAAGCTTTTACCTTTTTTTGCATATTTGCTAAGCTACACTCCACATACACTTCTCCAACATATGTTATAGTGAGAGAAAGTCAAAGATAGACCTTTACAAGGAAGTTGTTGCTTGAAAAATGGTTTGATGTGAAATTCTCCCTGGGAAAACATCATACCTGGCCTTTCAAATACCTTATATTCAAAACATGAGTAGGTTTTCATACGCTATGTAGAACTGAGACTGCTTTTCAAATGGCACATTTTACTGTGTCCCAAAAGAGGCTCTGGATGACTGAGGAAATTAATAGTGCCTTGCTCAAAGTAACCTCAAGTACTACTGATGTTTGTCTTAATTTTATAGCACAAACCAGAAGAAACGGTCCTGTCTTCACTTACAATTAATTCTTTTTGATCGCTCATGCTTTCCTTCTCCCATATTCATTCTTCTCCCCTTACTATGCTACTGCCCTATTGCCTTGTCTGCAAATTCAGTGTCAATGACCACATCAGCCTACTTCAGCCACGACCTCTTCAAAACTCCCACTATTTCAGAGAATGGTTACTCTTTCATTTCTGTCTCTATTTCAGTGCAGTCACAACATGAAGATAAAGAATAAAACTAGCAGAAGTTGTAAAATTTTTGTCTTTTATAGAGACCTTGGGTTTTATACCATCAGTAGTCTGTTTCCTCTTAGTTTAACGAACGTGGAAAATATTTTAGCCTTATAAATACACTTCAGTTCTAGACCAGTATCTCATAAAGCATGCGATATCGGCATGATTCAGGTTGCATTAATTGGTTACCTTCGGGATCTTCTCCTGATACAGTAATACATTCAAATTTTATCTGCACCTGTAGTGACTAAAATTCATCTGTGAAATTTATCTACTTCTTACAGTCACAGTATGCTGTTTGGTAGAGCATTACTATTACTTAGAAGCCAACAGACTTTGATAATTTGATAATTCATCAAGCAACATAGGTCTGGAAAAGCAAAATTGTACATTTTATCCAGATGCAGATCAAATACGCAAGGGCAGTAAGAAAAATTATAGTTACCAGAATGCTGAGATTAAAGCACAACTCGATCTATATACGTGATTTATTGATGCTTTTATTTATTTTGTGCAATTTTTAATACCAAGTCCTTATTTAAATTCCCAGGCAAATCTCTAAAACTCAGAGCTCAGTCTTTGGATGACTGAATCCTGCAACTTAACATTTTTCATAATGCATCTGTTTGTGGATTTACCTCCCTCTTTTTTTTTCTTTTTTTTTTTTTTTTTAGTGTTTTAATACACACCAAAGCAAAAATACTTTTCAAATACTTTGTGGTTTTACTTTGGCAGATAACCTAGCCTGCATAATCAATTACTTTCAACTGTGTTTGTGATGATTTTCTATTGTAAATTCTAGAGGGACCAGCATGGGTAGTGGATTATTCTCATGGGTCCTCACAGGCGGGGAAAAAATTGATGGGGAATTTAATCCCGATGTCAGGTTTGGCTGTAGTGCTCACAAGGTAACGGGATTCCTGCTCCAGACGAAGGCTGGGGAGACAGGCAGGAGGTTAGGGCTCTGCACTCTAGGAACATGGGGATTGTTGCCCGGGCTCAGGGATCTGCAAGGGGAGATGCTGCTGCAAGGGAAGGTGAGTCGGAGCCAGCAGAGACAGTGGCTTCCTCATGGGGACCTGGTGTCACAGTACCCAGCTGAGACAAGCAGGTCTGGTGAGGGCAACCAGACACAGTCCAGCGATCGCCAGGCTGCCCAAGGTCACCAAAGGCTATGGGACAGTCCTCAGATGTGCTGTCTCCGAGCAGTCCCCGACGCCTGGCAGCCAGAGCTCCCGGCGGTGGGATGTTCTGCGGGCTCTGCCACCAAGACTGGTCTGCGCGAAACCCCGCTAGTAACCTGCCGACCTCGCGGTGACAGACGTGGTGGTCACCTCTGTGCCACCCTCCTCTTCTAACAATTCCACCTTCCCATGAGCAGCGAATAATTCCCGCACGATATCACGAGTACTGAAGGACAGTTAGAATAGATGTGCACGTTCTTAGTTGAGCAGATTAGTTTATGGAAGAAAGATGCCTGATTAGTCTGTCATAATATAGCAATGAAAACCAGTGTGATATTTAATCCTTTTTTCTATTTGCTTCTGTATCTATAATTAATGTTTCTACACACAGTTGCCTATTACTAAGGTCACATTATGAGACATGTAGCTGCCTGGATCACATTTCCTTTCTTTCAGATATTATTACCATGCTTGCTATTCATTAATTCTGTGCCTAGTTCCTGACTTGATAGATTTATTAATAGGCTTAATATGTCATATAAAATTATACTTAGTTCTTTCAGTGTCCTGGGATGGAGGTTGTGTGATGTAGTCAGGAGATGTAAAATCCTCTGCGTTTTGATCTTACTGTTGATGTAATTTAATTTTCAATATTCTCAAACTATTTGCCCTCGCACTTTTGACATGGCATTGGATGCCGTAATCCTTATGGAAAACTGACGCAAAGTGTTCATTTAGATTCAAGTCATATACTTCCACTAATACCAGGCTCCAGGTCGCATTTACTGAAAAGATGCCCCAGTTCTTTTTTTCTTATGCTTTTTTTACTAAATTGGCAAAACACTTTCTTTTAGCTTCTTTCGCGCAGTCCAGTTGAGTTTTTGTTTTATAGTTACTTTCATTTTTCCTTCCACTTTCCACTTCCATGACACACCTTTTTTTTTAATCTGTCCTTCTTTCCACTCCAATATCTTTCACTATTCCTTTACTGAGATTTTCAACCTCCATTTAACTAATTCTTCATTTTTCAAGTATGTACTCTGCAGATCTAGAAGCTTAATCAGTTACTTTTCTTTTACTCTTTACTAGGGTTCACAATCATATATATCTTTTGAATACAATGCAAAGCTCTCTTTGAATATCTATTTTATTGATAATGTATTTTCTCTGTCTCTTACTGCATGTACAGCTGTTAACTTAAAAAATGGCAAAACAGGCTGTCAGTATAAGAGTAATGAAACTATACATATATTTGTATATTTTCAGGTCTAGTAGGCACTCAAAACAAAAAACTAAAGAGTGTGCATTTTCCAGGTGCATAAGTAGACTGTCAATATTAAAAAAATATAGAAAATTAAAATTGTAAATCAGCACCTAAAAAAAGGGATTCAAATACAAAAATCACATTTTTTTTTTTTCTTCTAGTAACTGTTTTTGGTGTTGTGTCCCCCCCCCAAGTAATATATTGATGATATTTGATACCATTTGTGGGAGAGAAAATTCAGATGCTTCAGATCTATAAAATCCATTCTATTCTACAAATACCCTGAAGAGCAGTAACACTGTTTAGTATTATTATTCTCTATGTTGACACTAGGAGTCTTTTACCTCCCTGAGGTCCAAATTACTTACAAACAGCGTAATGAAATTAGTTAATCACTTGCCACTGAAATAAAGATAATGAGGGCACACCTGGGAAGTTTGGTAGTAATGCCTGGGCTTGGATCAGGAGTGTGCTTTTGAAACGCATCTCTTGCTCATCCCCCCTGCTGAGCCTTGGCTCACGTCTCACGGCAATCTCGGACCACATGCAATGAACCTCTTAGGGATAAAATTAAACTGGAAAACGCAACCTGGGAGCCCGTATAATGCACTCCAGCTACAACTGGGCATGCAGTTCATCGCATGACATCCAACATAAAACAGCTCTGGTGTGCAGAGTACAGACCTCAGCCATTTAGCTTTATTGATCTCTTCCTACTGGTCTACATAACGTGCTACGGTAGACACAGCTGCTGATTCCTTTGGAAATCGTACGTGCAATATTTATTTTAAAAAATTCAGGAATGAAACATTTTATAGAAGGCTACCATATTCAATGTTAACCACATGACCATACTTTTGTTCTTCCAGAACTGAAAATGGAGTCCACAGAATCCTAAGCTGTTTTCTAAGCAGCACTACAGGACTTTCAGAATCACAACTTTAATTCTGGACTGGAAGTTTTCCTACTGAATTGAACAGAAATAGCGATAAGTGAAATACCTTGTTATATCTGTAGTATTTTCAATATTGTCTTTAATAGGCACCAGTATTTAATTTTATATTTGTAAAGTAAAAATGCTTTTTCAAACTCTTCAGGTCAGTGAAAGCACAAGTGTGAGCAGAAGGGAAGCTCAGGAGGGGGAGCAAAATCTGTAAGTGGTATGTTAGGTTGAAACCAATTCCCACATTCTAAAAAAGTATATTTATTTGGGGGACATTGTTAAAAGATTATCCTGCCAGAGGTATATGGTTTGAAACCCCTCCTCATTCCTCTTGTATCTAAAGGATCTTACTGACAGTATTAGTTTTCCCCTCACTTTCCAAAATTCACAGGAGGTCTACGACTGTGTGGGAAAAGTGACGGACTAGCCAAGACTCAGCTTCTTTCTGATATCATTGTCCTCACTAGCCTCTCTTTCTCCCCAGCAAATGGAGAATTCGTATTTGCATTATTTACAACTGTCATTTTTACAAGTTTATTTTACTTGCTGTATGTCTTTAACTTTCTCAAGGTGTCCTTCAGGATTTAATACTCATCCATAGTAGGATCACATCTCCTTCCCGGTCCCATTTAAACCAGGTCATCATCTCACTCAGTGAAACTATTTCTTAAAATATAAAGACATATTTCTTTATACTCCCTTTTAATTGATGGAAAAAAAACGGGTCTCTGGAGAGTCATATGATTAATACCACTAATTTGTTAAGTGCCCAAAGCTATAAACATATCAGAGACCCATGGGGATAGAACATGGGCTTTTCATTTTCAGTAAAATAATCTGAACTTTCCAGGTAATATGAATTTTTATAATAAACTCCATAATTGTTGCTATATTTAAAAAAAAAAAAAGAAAAAAAATCTAGATTTCTACCTAAGCAATCTAAGTGCATGTCATTTCACACCCCTTGCCTTCAGGTGAACCCCCTGAATAAGTAAAAACAGTCAGCTATTTTTCTGAGGCTGATTGTGGCCCACTTCTCCAGGGTGATGCAAGAAAACGAGCAGAGGTGTCCGAGAAGGTGAAAGAGGGATTGATGGGATCTTCATGGAGGGCCATGGAGGGGAGAGGCTGACCGACAGATGGAGGGTCAGTAAGAGGCTGTGGCTGGTGTGGAGGCATGCGGAGAGTCCCGTTGTGGGGAAGGCTGGAGGCCCGTGACTTCTGGCAACAGTGGGGCAGCTGCCTGTCCGTCCACAGACCTGTGACTGCAGGGCAGGCTCGGTGGCCCGTGAGAGTGGGTACCAGCGAGGGGGAGAAAAGCAGGTCTGGGGAAGCATTGGGGCTGCCCAAGTCTGAACTGCATGCTGCCACCACGAGGAAGCTGCAGGTGGGCGTCGGGGGAGACTCAGGCCTGCAGGGGATGTAAGGTCCTCTGTTGACCTGACCATGCCATATTGAGAGGTTTGTTGGTGGCCAGGGGCTTGTGTCCAGGATTCTGCAGGGAGACCGCAGAAACTTGTGCGACCCTCAGACTGTTAACCCTGCTCTGTGTCCATGTGGGCACCAGTCATACTGCCGGGGGACAGCTCGAGCTTACCAAGGGTGACTGCAAAGTTCTGGGAAGTGGAGAGGTTGAGGGCATCTGTTTTGTTCAGCCTGGAGAAGAGAAGACCTTGGGGAGAGGGAGAACATTTAACAGCAGCTGCCCAGTACCTACAAGGAAGGCATCAAGTAGATGGAGTCAGGCTCTTTATGCATGGTGGGAAGATGGGAGCCAAGGGCATAAGTTGAAATGCAAGGTTCAGGTTGGATATATGGAAAGTGTTTTTCCACATGGTGAACAGTCAAGCCCTGGAATAGGTTGCCCACAGAGGCTGTGCAGTCTCTGTCCCAGAAGTTTTCAAGACCTGACTGCATAAAGCCCTGAGCAACCTGGTCTGACCCCATAGTTCACCCCCTTCTGAGCAGGAGATTGGACTAGAGAGCTCCTGAGGTCCCTTCCAGCCTGCAAGCCTGGGATTGAATCATGATCTTACGTATTGTGTAGGAGTAAAAACTAAAATAAAATCTCTGAAATGCAAGAGGATGGAGGTGATCTGGTATGTCAAGCACTGTTAGCTTCGTTTGTCATGTGTTGTCATATCACAATGAGCCATAACATAGTATGACTAAAGCAACCCAATGTGGTACCTACAATTCACCTCACAATGTGACAGATTTGATGGAAAGTATGAAATCTGACTGGTTTTCTGGAAAGTGAGAAGCATCTTTAAAACAGCTTCTATTTAAAATAGATTTTCAGTACCAAAGTGAAAACCACTCGAGGCTTTGTATTTGCTACAGAATTACAGTGGCAACCACCCCAATGTAACAGGTTTTCAATCCTGGTTTAGCTACCATGGACCTTCTGTCATCAAAATTTCTGCTAAGCTATTAGGCATGTTTTCATTCCAACATTTTGTTCTGGCAGGAAATGAGAGACACTTCTCACAAAGTAAAAGGTTTCTCTTAACTTTGTGAGCAAAGCGTTAAATAGATTAACATTTGGGCTCCTGTAAGGGAAAAAAACACAACCAATTTCATTGGTTTCACAGAAATAAAGTTTGCATTTAATGTTCCTGTTGAATCAGCATTGCTCTGTTGCCAGAGTTGCAAACGGCAGACCCAGTACACTCCTGAAAGTGACCATAAACGTGCAGTATTGGGTTTTTTTTTTTTTTACACTTAATAGAAATGTCAAGAAGACGAGAGTTCAGGTTCCACATTAACCTTTACATTTGCTTTGTTTTGGAGAACTGAAATCCTGAGCAACCTAGTGAAGCCTGTGTGTCATTGTTTTGATCTGTGAATAGAGGTTGTAGGACCAAGGTACGGAATGTCGATTTATGGCTGATTTCAGCTTGTGTACAAACAGGCTTGAGTGCACATACCTTCCTGCGTGCTGAGCTGACCAGCTGATATTTGCATACTAGCTGGCTACTCATACTGTACTACCCACAGTGTGCCCACACTCTCCTCCTTTATATTAAGTGACTGAGAGAGGCTTTGGCATGTAAAAGATGCAAAGCTCCTATGTGCCTGTCCCTTATCCGGAATGGAAATTTAATTTTTGTGCGTACTTGCATGACTAAAGGGCTAGTCAAAATGCTATTAGGTGGTCTTGTGTGTTTCTAGATGGTAGAACAAACTCGCTCAAGTTCCCATGAGCTACGATAACACGGAACTTCCCCCAGTAACTTTTGCTTCTTTGTGTGATGATGTATGGGCATATACATCATGTATATATTATTACTTACATGTAATAGTGGAACTGTCCACATAGGATTATGCATACCATAACCATAATCAGAATTACCTGTTGCTTCAGGAAACAGTTTCAATGGTTCAGAGAACCAATGCACCCTGTATAGGCATGTTATAGCCCATGCACGTCAGAAAGAAGTTTTGCCTACAGTGCTCTTAGCTAAAACAATCAATGTGTACATGAATTTTCTTGTATGTACGGGCAGGAGACAGAACAATAGTCCTGAAAGTGTTCAAAACTACTTGTGTTCAGAATTCTGCTATTCATTCCTTACTGATTCCAATATAAAGATTTTAAACATCTAAAAAGGGAATTCATAGCTATTTAACCTTCTGTGATTTCTGAGTTTATAGGGAGTGCATTACTTGAAAATTCTGACTGGGGTCTTACCAAAAGCAAAGGATAACATGTCATACATTGTCTAGGAATGATGGGTGCGTGGGAAATGTATGTTTTTCATAGTTATTACAGTTCCACCAGTCTCAAGCAATTCTATGACAATCTCAGAGTACCCACGCACCCTTTGACAAAACCACATTGATGCAAAACATGATTAGGCAGTAGCTGCTTAGTGTAATTGCCAGAAATGCTAATGCTTACTTCTTTCCTAGAAGACTGTAATATACTAGGAAGACTAGCTATTATCATGTCTTGAATGATTATGCTGACTGGATCATCAATAAAATGTAAGTTGACTGTAGACTCTACTTCTATGTTTCTCCTTCATTTGGACATGCATTCATTTTTCTGAGAGTGGTTAGGAAGAAGCGTACGCTTATTGATTTAGCAGACGTTATTTTCATATTTATGTGTGTATAGTGACAGGTTCACAATATGCTACTAAGATAAATGGATTCTTTGGCATTTGTTTTGCATTTTAGTCAATCAAACAAGTTAGTTATAGAATTGCTTAAACATTTTTCATTGGCTCCTGCAGGACTTCAAGTGTTGGGTTAAAAATATTTTCCTAATGCTGTGCCTGCATTAGAAAATTTCAGATAGAGTATCTGATGACATATATATGTACACACATTGCTCCTGAACAGTTGAAAAATCAGAATGTGATGCAGTTTGGGGCTTATGAGCAAGTCTGGCAAAAAAAAAAGGCCATATTTCTGGAATTTCTGCTGAAGTCCCCTGGTCATTGAGAGTAGCAGCTCTGTCCTGTGACAGCTGGTAAGCAGATCGTGATTATGCTCTGGAAGCTTAAAACACTAGCTGTTAGTCAGTGGCCAGCCTATTCAGGCAGTCCAAGGCAGAAATGGTTGTCCTACAGTTAGGTCCTCCATTTTGATGCACAGAAATACGAATCTGAAGAGTGTGCGAGGCTGCTAGGATATGAAACAGTGAAATTCCCTCAGGGTGCACAACCAACATTTTCTCCCATCCCTGTTCTCTCTTTCAGTACTTACCAGAACAGAATACTTTTAAATCTCTGTGTTAATCCTGGCAAGTACTGGAGTTGGTCTGTTGACGTTAACATTGGCTGGGAAAGTGTTTGATGCTTGAAACTTCATGAATACTAGATTTTTTGAGAATATATAATTAGGAAAGATTTTTCCAGAACAGTGTATTGACACTAGTGAGCTTAAAGTGTCAATGAGACTGGTGGTAATTCAGTCCATCTTTTAAGAAACTGTGGACCACACCTGTTGTCATTTGAGGTCAAAAAACCTCACCAAATTTCCTATATTCTTCTGACTAAAGCCAGTTTAGAACAACACTGGAAAAATATTTACAGGGAATCTCAGACAAGATGATGAATAGATGAAAAGATTTCAGAGATGTTATTGTTATGACAATGGAAGGGAAAATGTAAGTCTCCCAAATCCCTACTTTTTTGCTTATAAAACTTGCTGAACGCATGCAAAGCTTAACTCAGAGCTGCATGATAAGCTTAAACAAGACTGAAGGTCATTGTTAAAAGTTGGTATTTGGAAAGTGTTAGGGGAGGAGACTTCTCCATATTCTTAACTCTGGGTATGGGGTTTGTTCAGTAAATGTTGTTATAATTATTATGAAAGACAGTGTGAGATTCTAATCACTAAGATCTCTGGACAATAGTTGAAAACTGTGAAAAGGATGGACATGCAGGAGAACAAGTATACTGTGGGACATTTATGGGAGGTCATTGAAATATTTTCTGTAACCTTGTAACACTAAAAACACGCCGTTTTTCAACTGTTCCACTCCTTATGCCCATAGTTCACCAAAGCAGCATACTAACTTCAAGATAATTAAATGTTTTTCTTTCTTGTTTACTTATGATCCCTTTTAAGTCATTATGACTTGTGACATTTGCTTTATTGAAAAGTTACATAACTTCTTGATGACTGTATATGATAGAAAGAAACAAGTCTGTGGCTTCAATTTAACTGCAAAAATCCAAAAGCCTTTGGAAAAGATACTGTTAGAACCTGTCAGGAATAGCTGTGCCATTTTTTCTGTTAGAAAATACGGACACTCAAAACTGGAAATATCTGTGGGTGTTTAATTGGATGATTTCTCAGGATTTACTTTTTAGTTAAAAACAAAGATGGAACCTCAAAGGGAACCAATAACTTCTGGGATGCGTACACAAGGATTATCAAGGTAAAGGTATCAGGTCCTTTTTCTACCTGATCCTAAGTAAACCTCTGAAGAGCAGATTTCCCACTTTTCAGGTAAATGTGGTTATCATATTGTTTAGTTGGCTTTTTTTTTTCTAATGAAGGAGTTTTGGAAGGACACTCTTATTTTGATGTGGAACAAATTGTAAACCAAATCAGATGAACTTAAGAAAACTGTATGTCCCTCTGTAACTCCACACTGAAAAATATCCAGTGCTTAAGTTGCCCCCGTGCACCCCCACTGCCTTTTCGGTGCCCCTCGATTCAGACGTTTCCAGCTGCTGCCTTTTTCCCGTCAGCCCGCACCCAAGATGCTGGGAGTCCCCCCGTGTTCCCTGGGCTGATGAAACCTGGAGTCTGGCTAGTGGCAACCAACCCAGGCGGCGGCTGCAAGCTCAGGGCTCGTGCACTGACGTGCCCAGCGGGCTGCAGCTCGCCCCCGTGGCAGGTGCCCAACTTTCGGTCTCTTGCAGTTGAAGCGCTGAGCGTATTCCATTCAGCTACCAAATTCTATGGAATTTGTGAGAAACCAGAGGTGGTGATAACCTCTACCCTCTGTGAAATTTGATTGAAGTCGGCCAGTGCATTTTGGCGGGTTTGTGGATTTCTGTGCAAGATGGTTCTGCAACTGTCGGGAACAAGATGCCTTTGCTTACCTTTTTCCCCTGCCCTAGGCAGTAGATCTGCGCTGAGGCACTTCCCCAGGTGATGGCAATGTGAGAACAGTGCTGGAGGATTGTTGTCTGAATCCTACCTCACCAATAAAGGTGACAAGGTCACAGCCGCAGAGCTGATGAAAGAGCAGGCGCGGTTCTCCGCGCACGTGTCTGCGCTGACATTCAGCTTTCCCGGGAAGCCTGCTGTGGCGGGAGGAGAGGTGGGAGGCAAGAGAAAATAGCAGGGGGGGATTTTCCAACGCGTAGGCTTGTAGCATCTGAAAAGCAACAGTCTCCCGCAATGGGTGATCCAATGGACTTTCTCTGGAGCAGTAGTCATGGCAACCCCTTTGAGCTGGACCGGTAGCTCTAAAAGCGCTGGGAGCTGAATGAATTTATGCAAGACATCTGTATACATTTGCTAAAGGCGTGAAGATTTAATTTTGTGTTTCGAAATTAAGTTTCTAGGATTTTAAACACAGTCAACCATATAAATATAAGGACATTATAAATTTTTAATCTGGTAAATGTAACTCTAACCTTATTTGAGAATTTTCCCGGCAATGTATATTCCGGTATTTGTTCAGTCAGACTCCACTATTAATTGCAGCGACATTCAGACCTGTCAACAGTGGAAAAAGGAACCCAACTTGCAATTTAACCCATTTCTCTGTGTATGACTCTATGACTTGTTGTGACACTGTCTCAGGGCGTCACTTCCTGGAGCCACCATTCAGTATCGCCCGGAACTTCCATAACATGCCCCTTCTGTAATGTGGAGCCTTTACTTGTCCCCATGATGCCCTGCCATATGAAAAGAAAATGACATTAGCCTTGACACACGCAACCAGTTTGAATAAAAACTGCCTTATTCCTGGATACAGGAGCTGTCATTAAAAAGGAGCTCTGAGGTGAACGCATAGAAAGTAGTTTTATTTTTCCTGATACTGTAAATTTATGTAGTGTGAACAAGGGGACAGAAGTTGTCCGAATTTATTAGTTCTGATAATCCTTTTTTTTTTACATTGTATTTCTAGCGCTTTCTGGTTTGTGCATGAGGTAATCAGGAAAAACCCTTCTGCATTTTATTTAAAGCTGAAATTCCCATTCATAGAAACAAAAATTGTAGTCTACTGAACAGCATCCACATTTCTCTGCAAAGACAGTAAGTCAAATCCTTCGGGGAGGATTGTGTTTTCATGAGACATTTTTCATATCATTTATTCTCTTAGGGTCAAAGAATCATTACATCTTCAACACATAATTATCTTTATAATCCAAAAGTAATTTACATTTAACAAGAATATTTGATCACTTCGTTGCTTGAAAAAGCAAATGAAATACACAGTTTTATGCCTAGTCTGCCTGAAAATTTTCCTTGCAGTTATTCCCTGTTATGAGCCAAAGAACAACCACTGTTTGAAATCCCTAATTTCTGTTTCATTTTTCTTTTCCTAATACTCTTTAAAGCATTTCTACTGTAATCAGGAAATGGAAAACACTAGAAAACAATTTAATGGTTGAAAACTCTCCAGTTTTTTTTCTTTTTCAGAAGTTCATGTTCTTGCATCTGAGTTAAAGACACAACAAAGGTGTTTAGCTTCAGATCTCTTTTCTGTACTTATGAAATATCTCAGTTATGTTTTTATTTCACTTCAGCAGAAGTTTTGCCTTCAGAAGGGTGGATTCCCCACTCATGCATTCAGTACCATCAAGCGGTAGCTGCATGGAATGGCTGGTTTGGAAATGTAAGAGCTCAGCTGTCAGCAGAAATAAAAGGTCACCTTTTGTTTTGGAAAGCAGGGTTTCTCCAGCTAAAGATGGCTGTGGTGAATATCAGGCTGTGTTTCCTTGTTTATTAGAGCTTATGTAATGTTAAATCACTTGCTTTGGCTGTTCCTTATGTGTTCTGTCTGACAGTGACATTGATTGTAAAATCCGGCCAGGATATACAGGAGAGGAAAGTGGGCAGCGAGGCACGCAGAAAGCTGCTGCTTATTGTGCTCCTTCACTAAACAGCATCTGTTAGAAATAGGTCCAGACCAACAAAAAGCAAACTTGAAATTGAATTCTAAGTTATAGACAGACTAATCTCTTTGTGTACGCTCACGTGCATACCAAGTGGGGATTCTTCAGGATTCTCCTTGAATTTATCGTGGAACCTGCAGAAATGCCTTAAAGCTTTTGCCTGAATAACACTGGGTGTTGGTATGCAGCAGAAGTTGACAAGTAACTTCTTTAGTTAATATTTGTATTGTAGTAGCATAGAAGGCTCCCACGTAGCAGTTACTCACAGACGTTGAAATGGCATTCTTGCCCCCAGGGCTTTATAGGCCAAGCACCAGAATGTGGGATCAGCTCCACACCACCTGAATTAGAACTTCAGCATAGAAATATTTGTGCTGTTAAAAGAGCCTGCCCATGCCAGGTCCATGGCTCTGCCTGTGATAAAAACCAGATCCATCCTCCACATGTCACACCCAGATATGAGGGCATGACGGTAGGGATGTCCTGCAGGACCGACAGCATGCCGTGCAGACATGGAGGTAGCCCTTTGGCTATTTGCTTCAAACCTGGGACTGTAATAGCTACTGCAGCCATGGTGGCTACCATTATACTGCCTTTATTTTGAATCTTTGTTGCAGGAAGCTGCAAGATACTTTAGCCTGCAGTGTGGTAATGCAAGTCACATCTTCTTAGCATCAAAATTGTTTACTGATTCTTTTCTAATCTAACTTGGTTTTATTTTTTGTTGATAGTGAATGAAACATTTTGATTTGATATATAGCATGGTAATGCATTGGTAAGGCTACGCCAAATAAAATATTTTACACGGAGTTAAACTCCAGCAGGTTTAAAGATTTGTCAGTTTGGTTTTGATAAAAAATAATTATGTATGTCTTCATTGATTTTTCTATCACAATGAACAACTTAGATCTTGAATTTGCTAGCTGGACCCTTTACTCAGACTATGTCAAGGACTTTATTTACCGCTGTGATAGAAAGCTCTTTCCTTTCTGCCTTAGGGCTTCTATGCATAATTTTGACAACTTGCTCTTTATCAAAGAAATTGTGTCAATCTTTAAAACTGCTGCTTTCCTTATTTACTTGCAAGGTTTGAATATCAAGCTCCAAGAGGGAAGGAAAAGTCACGTGAAAGAAAAATTTCAAGGTAATTTAAAACCAAAGGGAGGAGGTATATATTTTTCAGGTCTTTACAAGCTTTGCCATGCACTCCCGTCTTGCCTTTCAGTTACAATTCTCTGAGTTTCCTTTGGGCTGTGCTGATGCAATATTCTCAGTGCTCTACTTTGTGTTCCACTTGTTTCCACCGAAGCAAGGAATAATTATTATGCCTCATATGCATGTTGCCTGAAATCCATCAGGTAGATAGGCCACTTCTTTAGTGGGGCTTCTCATTGGTCTTTGTGCTCAGGACTCCTTGACTCCCTCATTATGAAGTTTCCAGTGAAGCTAAGAGTAGTATTTTTGATCTTAAAAAGTCTCACCTGGTCTGGAACCCCATGCACAGCGGTACTGACTGTGGTGTGATTAATGGCCAGACGGCTGGATATCTGGTAGTCAGAACTGAGGAAAATAAATGTTTAAGGGTTCTTAACCCGAGATCTTTGAGAAAGCATTGATTTAAGCACTGAGCATTCATGGATTTTATTGGATCATTTCCTTCTGAAACAAGGATGTGTTCCTGAATCAGGGTGGCTCTTGTTCTGAAATAGTTTCAACATCTGGCTACCTGCAGGGTAGTGTAGATAATATTATTTACTCGTACAAAAGGCAACTTGGCTACTGCAGGTATTCTCAGTCACAAATGCACTGTGGTTTGTGTGAGTTAGTTTCCTGTATTTTTCAGAGCACAAGCATTGCAGAGTAAATTAGTTTCTACGGAGGTCTAATCTGCCATTGCCTAGCTGCTTCTGATGCCCAAACTTGTGGTTTAGGTACGCTCCTTATAAATGCTTGACCTTCAAGCTGCGCTCTGAAAACAACTTAATGGGGAGGCATTTGTGTGAGGCTAAGGTGGGTGTTAAGAAGTGTTCTTAAAGAAAACAGTTGGGGTTTTTTAGTATTACATCTTTTCTGTAGTGTGCCTGTCTTATGAAAGACCTGAGATAATATTGCATGGTTATTGGTTTTGGTTTTGTAGTTATGAATTGATTTCAACAGATGTCACATCACTCTTGGCCTGGAATTTTAAAAAGTTAGATCACAACATGAATAAAGCTGATACAAATTTAAGGGAGGACCAACAGTTATATGGCAGTAGCAACTTTTCATTTATTGCAGTAACTCTAAAGAGTATGTAATGACTTTGATATACATCCCAACCCAGTAACATCAAAGAGCATTCTGTGTATGAATCATATGCATGATGGTATAGTCCCTGTTGTGAAAATGCATTAACAAAACGAAAGAAGTGCAGAAGGCAGCTGTGAAAGTGTACAACTGTTTTGCCCTTTGCCGGATAACAAGGTATGGAAACATAAGAGAAAGACTGACTTGAAGACAAATACTTGAAGACAGAGGCTAGTAAAACTTTTTAAAGTCAATTTTTAAACTTGTCCCTTTCCCTCAGGCATGTGCCTGTCAAATCCTAAACCTACTGAGAGGAGTGTATTATAACAACAAATACCTGTGATTTTCTTTCCTTTTTGCAGTCTAAGAAGGCTAAGTACTTTGCTGTTGAAGGAGAAGGGATGGGAAAGAGAAAGACGGCATTAGTGTTACTAGATACAATCTTCTAAAAGCTTACTCTACCTTTAAAGTAGTATCAGATTAGGCTGCATAGCTTGATGTTGCTACCATGATACAAAACATCCTTGCACCATCAGAAGGATATCAGAGAGCTTGTAGAATTGTCTGTAGCCTGAGTCTGCTCAGGCAGATATGTTCGTTTCCTTATTTCTGTGTGTCTATATGTGCATGTGCACGTATGTACTTGTGTACATTTCTCAGTTGTTCATGTTGGTATCAGCTCAAAGCAAATTTTAAGAGCTAATTCTTGCTTTCCTGGGGAAAAAAAAGCTTCCCCCCC
>NW_010510688.1:16540-24180 GCF_000687285.1 Phaethon lepturus
CCCCCCAGTCCAACTTAAAAGCTCAAATCAATGTTGGGTGAAATTCTGAAACATTTTTACGTTTTCTTACTTTATTTTGTTCTTCTCATAGTCATTATTTGATATCCCCCTGCATTTCCAGACTGCATGCACTGAATCTTCTACTCAATATTATATATCACTGTTGTTTTACTAGAAGGAATTCAAGGTTACTCATCAGCAAACACTAGCCATGCTTTCTTGCCGATACTGTATGTAGTTTTAAGCAGTGGGAGGACAATCCCCTGACAGAACTGTCTGCTCTTTGAATGCCCCCCATTGCGGGGCAAGAGGGAGAGAGAAATTCTTTGCACAAAAGAAGGAAATCTGCTCCGACAGCTGCCGGCGTGGCCGTGCAAGCCACACCGCTCCGAAGCTGCGACGCTCCCTCCCGTCAGCATCACTGTCGCTTGCTGCTGGGTTCTCTCTGGTCACTCCACAGGGAGAGGATAAGTACCTGAATTCTGAAATATTTTCTATTATTCACACTTCCTCCTGGCTCAGGTGAAGACGTGGTGCAGAGCTGTCATCTGCAGTCCTCTCTCTCCGACATAGGCAGGTAAATTTGTAAGGTTAATTTGTTAGCTGGTGATAAAGACTTGTCTCTGGGCAAGCAAATAAGTGACAGGTCCAGGACATAAACACTAACAATGAAAACATTTATATTCAGATACCTAATCAAAAATGTTATTTTTACTGTGAAATAGTTGTGATACCCATTCTTCCCTTTTCTCTCTTCTGGGAGGAAAAAAAATATATTTACTGGAAATTAATTCTTGCAGTGGATTCTCCCAGTCTTGGTAGCTGTGTAAGTAAAGCATCTATGGTGCAAGCTGCCAAAATTGTGCAGTGAGCCGTGTCTACTGGCTCTTTAAGTCCTTGTAGTAAAGTTATCAAGGGAGAAGTGAAAAATAGCCTAACATCTTCTGAATTGCAAACACTGCAATGAGTTAACCTCCCACTATGAAACTTGCATGGTCTCCATCCACAGCCTTCTACGTGCTTATGAAATATAAGGAAGAGAGACACAGAGCATCTGTCTCTTTCACCAACTAAGCCAGCTCTCTTAACATTGCCAGTAGCATGGAAATAGGTAAAATAAGAAGAAAATTAAGAACTGTGATTGAATCTTAGCTATCTGTGTGGCTGAGCACATCCCTAACCTTTGTCAGGCCGCGGTATTTTACAGTATCATTTGTCAGTATTTTCAATTCTATTGTGAATAGACTGGGCATCCCAGGAAACTGGAGGTAGATACGGAGGGGCAAAAATAAGGGAGGGAAAACCTCCGATTCAGAGTTCATTGTTACTAAAATATAGAAGTGTAGAAGTAGGGTGAGTTTAACTGACATGATACTTAGACTACGGCGGTTGAAAACGGTACTAATTTCCTTCAATGGCAATAATTAGGGAAATCCAAGGTGATCTGAATTTCCTTCTGCGAGATTTGCTAGGAAGTAGAATAAATATTTTAAAAACACACAGAACTTAATGCAGAAGTAAATACGCATATGTGGACATCCTGAAATTGTCAGTTCCTAGTGCCATTTCGCTGTAGTGAAAGGCTGCGTAGCATGTCTCTTCTGCCCAGTTCTTGAGACCCTCGTGCTGTCGGAGATTCGGGTTTGTAAGTCCCCATGTATTAGTCTGCACTGTAGCCACCCTTGGGTCAAGGAGCAGTATATCCTGGTGTTGCATGTAGGCTTGAGTATTCCTTCACCCCGTTCCTCTCATCCTTTCAGTTCTAGTGGTAGCACTGGGAACACCTACTGTCTCTCTACCCACTAAATCAATATATGTCTGTACATCCAAGAGGTTGACAGGAAAATGTAACTACACTTGACAGAGCCTGCCTGTGATTCAGTGCTTGGAGATGTTACTTGGAATATGGATCGTAGTTATTTTGGCTTGAGATTAATTACGACTCTGAAAGCAGTCACCACGTGTAATGTATTACAAATAAGAATATATTTGCTAGTATCACATGATAATGATCCATGCTTTCTAGATCATTAACATAGGAAAAAAATATTTCTTAGGGATAAAGACAGCGACTTCCTGTATAGAAAACAAATGTCAAAGTCAAAGCTTTTCTTAGCTTTTGGTACAGCACTGTTTGTTTCAGTATAAAATTGCTATGTGTTTCAGTTTGCCTGTATTGTGTCTTAAATGTGTTTTGAATCAGAGTTAACGCATCACATTCAATTCACGTTGCGCTGTTTGTAATAGCAAAATGACCTGTCTTTGTGCAGGGATATTACCTGCTTGTGTGAAACATGTGGGATTCTTTTAGGGCTTACTAAACACTTTGTTTCTGAATTTATTCTTTCAAGAAAGCTAGCCTTTCTTTGCACTTTGCTTGCTTAGAATGTGTAAAATGGATATTTAAGATTTGACATGTAACACAAATAACATTTACTGTTAGTGGATGTCGTGATAGCATGGTACCGAGTACAATGGGAACTAGAACAGGCAGCTTGGCGCTTCTTTTTTTGCCTTGGGTTTTAGGAGATGTAGGGAATTTTTTTATTTCATACATTATCCATGTGCCTGAGCGCTGCTTTTGAATCTAGGGTTTGGTTTAACACCACCAAGATAAATGCAAGTGTTCATGCTAAGTTGTCTGGGCTTTGTGCTTAAGCTTTTCATCTGTAAAACAAAGATGTTTAACACTGGCTCACCTTGTGGGTATTGTGGGGACAAATTCCGTAGCCTTTGTGAGGTACAAGTACACACATAACTTCAGTTTTTAGTTGTAAAGCAACTTTCTAGATTATGCATATTGAAAACCTGTTTGTTTTAGAACCACAGAACCACAGAATCATTAAGGTTGGAAAAGACCTTTAAGATCGTCGAGTCCAACTGCCAACCCAACACCACCATGCCCACTAAACCATGTCCCGAAGTGCCACATCTACATGTTTTGTGAACACCTCCACCACCTCCCCGGGCAGCCTGTTTCAATGTTTCCAATGTCTTGCTCTTTTTTGTGAATACAGAGGTAAATCCAATTGTTTTAGCTTTAGCAAATACGTCATGCAAAACTCCCCACTGGATAGTACATTAAGTGTACTTGAAGTCCATTTCCACCTGTGTGTTTTCATTACTGTTGACTTTGAATCAAAAGCCTCTCCTGGTTAGTGGCTGAGACAGGTTCGTCATGGAAAGTGGATTGGGTCCCACACTACAGATGCGAGAAAATCCTCACTTTGCCCCATCACATATACAATTCCTATGAGTGTATCCAGGGAAAAAAATTCCCTCTTGCTGCCCAGCCTAACAACTTTTAAAATCTTGAACATGTGAAGAGACACGACAAATCTCATCTCTGAAAACTGTATGCCAAGAGAAACAGCAGTATCTCCTGTTTCTAGCTGTAGTTTACCATGAATATTTCAAAAGAACAAATTCATCCAGAAACTAAAATATAGGTCTTTTTTGTGAGGAAAATAAAACATGACCCAATTTTCTTTCAAAGCATAGGATAGGATAAGGTACAAATCACAACTGCATTTTCTTACATGTTGTTTAAAGCTTGTATTTTCACTGTTTAGGTTCCTTTTTATGGTGGCAGAATGTTACTGTTCATTACGCCAAATTATAGTTATGGCTGTAGTACAATTAATCAGTAGCTGGTGATAAGTAATTGCATTTTTTCTGACTTTCCTAATTTGTTAGAGCAGTTTTGGCAGTTGTTATTGTTAGCTGAGCAAGAACTATTTTCTCAGAAATGATCCACTGGGGTATTTTCCAGTTACAAAGATGAGGTTCTGGGTCATCTAAAGGGCATACTAAAATGAAGTGAGGGAAGCATATAAAAGTTACTGCTGAAAATAAACTTACTGAACCAGTGTTAATGCTCAGGAGTACGGGTTTTGTAATGTCTTTTTAAAGTCTAACTTCAGACATTACTTTCCCATGGATCAATGACTTCATGATAGAGCACATCAGCTATTTTCTGGTTATTATTTAGTAAAGAGAATTATTTTACAGAGGATTATAAACAAAGACATAGCTTACTGAAATTAATTTTATATGATTTGGATACCACTGTATTTTCTGAATTGGTAAACTTTATTGCACGATTTTGAAATGATACAAAAATAATTTTATTAATCTACTAACTAAGGTGTGGAAATCACCTCTTATTTGTGTAAAAAAAATTATTAATCATCAGTAAAACGTGGCTGTGAATTTGGTGATACATAACAGGTGCACATATGAAAACATGGAAAGAGACACTCCAGAGAAATAATCTATGAACTTTCCTCTCCAAAGATTTCTTAATGTTTACAAAAGACGCATTTCTTTTCTTGGGTCCTCATCTGAAGTAAGTAGCATATTCAGAGCTAGGATTTCTTGATAACTTTTAGAGCTAGATTTTAAAGAGTACAAGACTCTAGAAATCTTTCCTTTCAAGATATGGTGGCAGAAGGGCTTAAAAATTCCTGCAAAACAGATCCTAAACTTGTGTAAAGAATTCTGAATGTTTGTTTGCGAAAGGTGCAGACTCTTAGGAGAACAAGAGATAAATTTGCAATTCTTTCACTTTGCAGTCTATTTTAATAACTGTAACTTGTTGCTAACTGCCTTTGTGTGGCGAGACCTTCATTCTGTGATGCAGGAAGAAAATCATTCCCTGCAGTTGAATGGCAGCTTAAAACACTTTGCACGTCTCCATCTTCTAATTTAACTCTGTGCAAAAGATCATGCATCAAGCAGTTCCATCAGATTTTCATCTTTGTCTATAGCTTATGGCTCCTGAAGAAAATGTAATAATTCATGCCAAGTTTACCATGCCGTTCGGTGGAGTCCAGGAGGTCTGATAAATTCCCTCTCTGCATCTTGCATAGATATTTTATGAACAGATTAGTAATGTAATTACTGCATGTAATTACATTAATGTAATTATTGCCACCTAGATATGCTGCTTACTGTACTTCCTTTTTCTGTGGAAGTTGTCCACAATTTCCATGAGTTCTTTAGAAGTGCCTGAATAGTTTAATATTGGTGAAGTAAGGCAACTTTTGTTACTACATCTGTAGTATCGAAGAGAAATTATTTATTTGGAGCACTGAAACATTGATGTTCATGTTGGGGAAGTAGGTATTTTCTTCAGTGAAATTTGATTTCAATCTCAAAATCCTGAACTAATATCTAGGATCTTGAGGTGGTTCCCAAAGTCTCAAGCTCTTGTCGAGGAAGCAAATACCAACTTCCAAAGCAATGCAGTTTGTACATACAAACTTGCAAGGAAAATGGTGAAGGGGGTATTACAAAGACTGAAAAGTATGGGTGCAAGCATAGGATCTGGAGGACTGTAGCTCTGAGCACTTATGTGAATGAATGCTTTTATTCCAAAATATGCAGTGTATGTTTCTGCTGCAGTTTGTGGCTCAGCGTAGCTTGCAGGTGTATAGTAGCTTGCTCTAAAACCATCCCAAAATAAACAGATTCTAGAATGTGAATGTTTTGGAGCAATTCTCCTTACTTTAAGACGAATATAAATTTTGCAGGCTTTAACTCCTAGGTCTTAATTGTAATATGAATACTTGATAAAAATAAGATGCTTGCCATAGTAACCTTTCTTGTTTTGGATCCTAAAGGTTTCTAGACAAAGGATATTAAATCTACCAACATTTTGTGTTGTCATGTGTGCAAGCCCTTTATGCATTTATTGCATTGAAAAAGGCATGAAAAATAGAGAGGTATCTGAAGATACCTCACATGAGGATGATTCCACATGTTCTGGTGTAATTGCCATAGGTTTGTCTTTGACAGGACTTTTTTACTAATACTTTGTGTTGTTTTGTTGTTGCATCATGTGACTATCACATTCAGATTTACTCAAAGCAGTTTTTTTCTCCCCTTGATTTACACTTAGTAAGTGAATTTACAGGTTTTGTAACTTGACTTTTATGAAGGCAATAACATCTGTAGTGTTATGCCGTATTTTTTACCACTGTTGGCAGTGTCTAGGAATTTTGGAAGCAAAGTTTTGTGTATGCATTTCTGTCTAACTTATACTTCTGGTACATAGATTCCCTTTCAGTTTGGAGGGAGGAATACTCTTCTAAAGCCTTAGGGCATCCTTGGCTTTGCCATACTCTTTGCCTTTAAATTCTTTAAAAAAAAGTTACTGAACAAACTACAATTAATCCAAATGGATGAAATAAAAATGATAGTTCCTAAAAAAGATCTAGGAGATATAATAACTAGGTAATATATCTTAGCTGGTAATAATAAGGCTATATAACTCAATAAGTACAGTAACAGGACAATGCTTGTTATGAAGAAAGTTTGAAAATGCAGTTCTTGATACTAGTAAGGGTAAGCTGTTCCTTTATGGCCCAAGGCAAGGCAAAAATCAAACATAGATTTACATTCTCATGAAAATGTTCTTATTCTTTTGCATGAGAGATATCTGGTGTCCTAAAGGTACCCTTGAAAATAGATGCCAGAGTGCCATATAATATAAAAACTCAAGTTTACTCAAACTAGCAAAGCAAGTAATCACAGTAAGAAAGAATACTTGTAGGGAACAGACAAAATGAGACAAATTTCAAAACAACTTATATGAAGCGTTCGTACTAAGAGTATGCTAAAAGACTGGAAACACATACCTGTGTTCCCTGAATCTTGCAGAACTGATAAAGACAATTCTGAAAGATCCTGAAAAGGAATGAGATTTTTTTCTCTGGTGTAATGGATGAGACAGAAACAGACTTGCAAGCCTGGAAGTGTTCCTTCTTGGCAGGAGCCAGAGTGTCTGGGAGACAGCAGTCAGGCCTTAAAGGTCCTGGTGATCGGTGTGTCTTGGGAATTCAGGGGACAGCATTTCCTCTGTTCTCCTAGATAAGAAGCTCTTCTGTAAGGATGTCTATCTCCCGTGTATTTCCTCTCTGGGAGATGTGATCTGAATGTCTGTACCAGAAATAAATACGGGAGATATCCACACGCACTGAATTCACAAGATGAACTGGAACAAGTTTTTATGGAAATTTTAGACAGTCCATGGACATTTTTTGTAGCTGGTTTATTAACAAAGGCTTTTAGAACTTGGTGCAACTGTTTTGATTTTGTTTGTGTTTGCTGGTTGGCATCAATTTCTGGCTTATAACATGCCTGGCATACACAAAACTAGTTAACTAGATTTTTTTCTCACACAGATGTAACATATTTCAATCCTCATTTTCAGTTTTTACTGGCTCATTTTTAGAGGATGATCTAGTCCTGTGCTGATTCAGTTATCTGAACACACCTAAGTGTGGTCATGATGGATAAATGAATTTACTTTCATCTGTTAATCAAGCAAATGTAAGTCTTTCTCAGTCTTGGCTCTGGTAGGAAAATCACAGAGAGAACTTAGAGCAACAGACTATGGCAACTGTCATTTAGTAACAAAACCAGAAAACAAAATTCAGTGGTTAAAGCCAGCAGTATACAATACCAAAACCTTCTAGAAATTCACAGTTAAAAACTCAGTGAAGAACTTGTCTCTTCAGTCTGCTGCAAAATAGGTTTATATTTTGCCTGAATGTCTTTCAGAAGAAACTTAAATATTTTTCTTTGTTTATTGGGACATTAATAATCCTAATGCACTGACTCACAGAATCACTAAG
>NW_010510689.1:0-17737 GCF_000687285.1 Phaethon lepturus
GGCCCGGCCCGGGGCGGGAGGCGCTGCAAGGAACGACCTGTCCCGGCTACTCGGCCTCCGGGAGGGACGTCTGTGCCCTTCCAAATGATGCTGCCGGGTCCTGTGTGCTTTTGTACTCGGCTGCTGTCTTCTACGCAAATGAGGAGCGGAGTACGTGTACTTTCACTCTTAGCAAAGCAGGAAATAAGCCCTTAAAATAAGTCTAAGATGTATAGCAAAATGTGCCACCGATAAACATTTAAAAATATTCCTGAATAGCTCTTTTTCCGTATCTGTATACGTTTACAACAATGCTACTGATAACAGGAATCACGCGTGACAGCAGAGATGGATAAAAAAATCTGTGTGGCAGAATATAGTCAGTAACATTTTAGTAATTTCACAAGGAGTGTGGCGAGTTCTGTGATTAAACAGATTCTAGGTGTTTAAATTCTGAAGTGACTGTTAGCCTCGGTCTCCTCCTCCAGGCCGTAGCAGAAAGACGTATGTATAACAAGAAGATAGAATGGTCTCCGTTATAATTTTCTCTCACAGGTACATGGACAAAGTTAGTTTGAGTTAATGTATTGTGGGTATTTGTGGTGATTTTTTGTGTTTGTTTCTATTTAATGCATGACAGTTGAATGGGAGTTAGGACTGAGTATAATGAAGATGAAAATCAATGTTTATTCAAGGTGTTTGATCTCTTTGATCTCAAAAAGGCCCCACTGTAGAGACCTTGTCTCTCTGAGGGGAGAAATTTAAGAAAATTGCCTGTTTCACCTGGTTGGTAGGTGTCTGTGGTAGCTCTCTTGAAGGATTTTTGTATCAATAGGCCGTTGACAGTAAGACCATTTAGAGAGGACTGATAAAAATTGCATGAACTCAGCTTCTGCAGGTTAACAGCCTGCTAGCCAAAGCAAGAGCTGGTGGGAGTACAATACTCAACTGTGAGCTTGATCCCGCAGTTACCGAAGGGAGTAGTAAACCCCCTCCTAAAGCAGTATGGATCTGAAATGAAACTAGGAAGCCAAATACTGGAATAAAAATTTACATGAGTTAAGGGCTGCAAATCTACAAAAAGAAAATGAGTGAAGAACACATTGTGTTTGAAGAAGTACAGGGGCAAGGTGACTCCTGTGCATAAAACCTTCGTTTGCTCTTTGCAGTCGGTTTTATACATTTGATCTACCCTATTTTTATTGTTGGTTACACTATCTGCAAGATGTGTGGAATATACCTTACCAATGGTAACTTGGTAATTTTATTACGTAAAAATAACACTGAAATGTTGTATGTGAACTAGGATTTTAAGTCATAGTTATTTTATTGCAGTATTTGTAACGCTGTAAGTATCAGCATTTTACCAATACAGGAAGCCTAAGTAAAACTAAGAGCAGCGTGGCATTTTAATTCTTTATACTGATGTGCAGAACGAGAAAGACAGCATAAATAACAAGTTAAATTTGAGTTCTGCGACTTCCAGTTACACTGTACCTGCAAATCAGTTTCTCGCATCTTCCCAATGTGGCAGCAGTAAGTGGGATCTCGGAGGCACCTGTAGGAGAAGACAACCAAAGGTCATGGAAGATGCTGAGTTTTTGGACCACAAGTCTAATCCAGTGTCCCTGTTAAAGGGGACAGGATGCAGGTGCGAGGCGGCAATACATGACAGAGCCTGTGCTGTGTTGAGCAGCGCCAAGGAGGACCAGGTGAGGGAAAACAGCAGTCCACAGCTAGCCCAAATGTGCCAGCTTTTTTAGAAACAATCATGTTTAAATTAACTATTATTTGGTCCGTTGAAGCTAAGCATCTGCCTAAGTATTTTTACAGATTATGACATTGGTGGTCAGCATCCTTTAATCTTGAATTTAATATCAAGTCATGAATTCTGTAATCTGCTTGCTGAGGATGCCAGCAGGCGTGTTTCAGGTACTTCACCCTTGAAGTGGATGGGATGGTAGAACAAGGTCTCTTAAGTATATCAGATACTTTTTTTTACAATTTGATTGAATGGATGTTAATGTTAGATTGAAGTATTCCAAGTTTATTATTTAACTGTATTCATAATTATGGGCATTCTGTGAACTTTTGGGACTACCAATAACAACTTTTCTATCTGCATCACTTATTTTAGGAGCTTTCAAAAATAAAAAATGTAAGATACATACACAATTTTAGAATAAATACGAACAAAGAAACATTTTCCATAGCTGTATGGTTCATTCATGAATTATCAAACTACATACATTGTCATACTTGGCTCCTACAACTTGGCCATGCCATAAAAGTAACAATTTTAAACAAATTCCTATTTATTATAAAAGAATCTTGACCTTGGGTGAGATTGAGAAGTGCAAAGGGTAGAAGATGTTTTGAAAAAGAAATGTAAATGTTAGAGCAGAAGCTTTCTGACTTAATCTAAACCTTAACTCTTTGTGAACAAGTAGAACAAAGGTGACATCCCTGAAATACATGGTGCTGTCATAAAACAAAAATCTGAGTGTGGCAGAAAAAACTACTGTTGTTTTTTAAAATAGAAATGGTTAATTTCAGTTTGGTATCAATATATCTTTCTCTTCAGTGTTCTTAGTTCTTCCCATAAAACTTCTTGGGAATTTAATGTTTTCCTTTTATTAAAAGCCAAACCCCTCTTTTCTCTGAGTATTCAGAAGATGTTGAAATAGGCTTGTGAGCACTGAAGGAATCAGTAGACTCTCCAGGGAAAATACTTTGTAGGCTTATGAAATTATGGCTTTTTAATGTGGACATAGATGTGCTATCTGCTTTCTAAGGTGGAAACCTCTTGTTCTCTACAGTCATATATGAAATGTCACAGTAAGGACTGGTGCTCACTATGTGCTCTAACAGACAATATGCAAATGCTGATGATGCATAAAAATCTTGAGAGATTCTCAAAGCCATGACTCAGAATTTCAGTCAGGGCCCCTTAAAGATTTTCAGCAGAGACTGAACTAGAAAATACCTTTGCAAGGTCTTTACTTCAAACGGTTTCCTCCATTTGTGCTGTATGCATTTCTTTCACTACCCAGGTCACAGGACTTGCTTAAGGAATACACTTTGTATTTTTTAATATAATCAAACGCTTCATTCCTATCCTGTTTTGAGGTAGGAGAGCCTATGTTAAATTTGCAGTGAAGGCATATTCTAATATTGACCTACTGAGCATAAAAACACAAATGAAATAAAATGTAAGAAGTTGAGCATATATTTTTTTAGATTTACAGAAATGTGCCTTTAATAGCTGTTTGAGGCAATATTAAGAAGTGTTTATGCGTAAACAGTCTCCAAGGTCATTGATGTTAAGCTGACTGGGAACACAGTATGAGACAGAGAATTAATTTATCTTTGCTCCTTGACCTGATACTGATTTAAGAGTTAATCTAGCAACCTGGGTTAACTAACCTGGACTCTTAAAAAATGAGTAACGATGACTCAACCTCTCATCTTTTTAAGAGAAACTGAGGCTGCTGATGGCTACCTTGTGATGTTTTGCCACCAGCTGTGGTGATTCAGGAGGCAAGCCTGTGGAAGCCCAGGTATCTTGATGAGGGAAGGGGCAGAGATATCCTGTGGCAACGGCTGCAGTTCCCACTGCCCGTGTGTTGCCTGTGCCTTACGGCTTCTGACTTGTGAGGGAGGAGGGTCAACAGGCCGAGGGCAACCACTGCTAATCTGACAGGGGTCATAGGAGAGACTGTAACTTAAAGAAAAAAACCCAAAACACCTGGGATTTTAAAGAGTATATTCTTCCTTGCTATGGCACCCTGGGTGTCCAATATTCCCGTTTCTCTTAACTTTTAACAGTTAACCTTAACTGGCTCTTAATCTTCAGTCATCTTATCAAAGACTTGTCCTTGTAAAATGGCACAGAGATTTGTATTTGCAACAGTGAGGATGATGTCATGTTTTGAAAGAGTTGGCTATGGATTGGAGGTATATATGCAAACAACCAAGCCTCTATTTGTTTTTCATTTAAATGTAGTTTGTATGGGCAGCTGGTAGAATCTGAAATAGTTTGAGATATGCTTTGATACCTTGGGGGTAAAGGACAAGGGTCCTATCTGGCAATCCATATTTAGGCAGGTAGGTCCTGGGAATTTTGAGCCAGAACATTGGAATTAGATTATCAGTAGTAGTTTTCTACTTCCATAACCAGCTTTTAAACCATACTAAATTGCATATTGTAATTATTAGTAGCTTTACCGTGTCATGTCAGCATAAAATAGGTGAGATTGTATGCGTAAGACATAAAATGCACGTAAATTATACTACAGATAAGTCATAAAATACATAAAGATAATAACATAAACTGTAATGAATGCTTTCAGTGCATTACACTGAAGTATCATCGTGCCTGTCTTCTTAAAAAATACTACCACAGCAAATCAAACTGACTACAAGTAAATTTCAGGACCGTTTGTTTTCCCCACCTTACCTGCTGGCATACTTGGTTTAGCAACATGTTCCTCTCTCAAGAAGATTTTCTGTTCCCTCTTGCCAGGTAAAAAAAAGACAGAAATAGAAAAAACTGACTGTGCAAAGTAAAGACAGCATCAACATACCCTTCTACTGAAGATGCTTCATTATTCAGTCATAATTGTGTTCATAAAAAGATATAATTTCCATTATATAATTAGGCATTTAGAGGGCTGGTTTTTTAATTTGGATCCGGGCCTCTGTTCAGCAAAACATTAAGTATGTCTTTAACTTGAAATACATTATTTATTCTGCTGAAGGCATTTCACCATTGAAACTAAGCTTTCAGCTTGCTTGGCCAAAGCCTTAGAGAGAAGCATGAGCTTTTTGATCTGGTCGCTAGTTTGGAAACAATCTCTGTTGGCTGGCATGGGATCCTGCTGCTGCCTCCTCAGAGGCATTGTGAGGGTTGACGGTTGGGCTTGATGATCTTTTCCAACCTTAATGATTCTGTGATTCTATGACTTGGTTGTGTTCACTTGCTCTCTAAATGACAAGCCGTTACTTACGCACACATACGACCGCTTGGTTTCTGTAAACCAAAAGCAGTTTGCCTTTCTTTTCTGTATAAATGAGAGAAGGAAGGGAAGCGTGAGATGGGTGGCAGATCAACACATCCTGCTTTGGAGAACCAGGAAGGCCTGTGGAGCATAATATACCCTCCTCCTCTCGCCCAGCTCTGTACAGATCCAAACCTAAGGAATGAAACAGGTCCTTATTAATGCAGCTTTCACGTGCCTGTCTATATATACCGCATACCTAGATTTTAAAAATAAGTAAACAGCCTCAATTTGTTCCTTCCTTGCCAAGAAGGCAATTGCTAAGCTTTGCTTTGAAACTAAATTAGACCCATCTTGTACATCTTCAAGACAGTAGCCCTACCAGGCTGCCTTTGCCCCAACACTGTCCATCCCATAAAATATATTATAAATCCCCTCTTTGTTGGACTACCCTTACTTGAATGTTGAGACAAATTGGTGAGCAGAGCCAGCATACCAGGGTGCAGCTGAGCTGTAGAGAGCATGACCCAACAGCTACAACAGTTTCTTTTTTAGCCTGTGGGAGGAAGGTATTATCATAACAGGTGTGAGGTAGCATATGTTGTGCTTTGGGCTTTTGTCCTGGTATTGTATGGTTTGTTTACATGTCCGAGTTCTGTCGTGCATTGGCTTATTATAGGTCTTTTTCAGAACACAGTTTTCATCTCTCTCAGATATAGACATTTCCATTGTATGGCCCCGTGAATGTGAAACTAGCATCTAGTCTAGAAATGAAAAAAAAAAAACCAAACCCCAAACAAAAAACAACCCCAAAGAGAAAAAGAAAATACCTTTTTTTAGATTTCTTTTCACAGTGCACGGTTGTAAAGGCCAAGAATAGTTAGTATGCATGTGCAATAGACAGCTGACTTTTTATGTGGGGTTTTAATACATTTTATCCACTATAGTACTTGTTTTACTAGAAACCTTTAATGACTTTATAAGCTGTGAACAAACACAATTAACATATTTCCATTTGTTTGAATCTCCCTGTGGTACCCACAAGCTACAGAATTACCTCACTACATACCTAGTTGTTTACATTGTACGTGTGAGCATACAGTTGGGTTGTTTAACCTCAAAAAGTCCAACACTCTGTAGTTTGACTGTTTCTCCACGCAGTCCTCTGAGACTTAACTGCATCCAGAGAACTGATGCTTTGGATGTCCAGGTGAGTACTTCAGCATCCCTGGGGTCCTCCAGATCTTGCTCAGCCATTCCCAATTTCTCATTTGTTGACCTTCAGGACCCCTTGGAGTCTGAGCTCTGAGCTCTGGTGGAGTTCTCAAACCAGGAGCTGCCCTGGGTCATCCAGTCTGTACTGCAGTAGCGTACACGTTGCCTCAGATGTTGGACAAAAAACGGACAGGGATGCACTTGTGGGAATGCGATCAGCTGTTGATCACCACAACACTTGGGAACGCACTGGTCTAGATGTCCCCCCCGGGAAATGGAAGAGTCAGTTCAAGTGCCTGCTCCAACAGCTTTGCTATGGGGTACATAGGGAGCCTTGGCACCTGACTCAGAGCTACAAACTCCTCGGGGTGACTGGGTATCTGGAAATTGGGGATGGTGCTGGAATGCCAATCTATGGACATTACCCTTTTTTTCCTGATTTTTGCTTGGACTGGGGAGAGAGACATACAGCAACGCATAAAAGAAGTGCTTAAAACAGGACAGTGGTTCTCTTGAAGCAAGTAACAGCACCTGAAACTACCATCTCTCGCTCCTTTTAAAACAATGACCTTTTTTAATTTTAACTTACCTGTAAAAGATGTTCAGATTCTGCAGCTCTTACATAAGAATCCATAGGTGCCCCCTGGGAAGAAAGGACTGTGGTATTTCCCCTTTGGAACAGAGTCAGGTCACGCAACTGCCTCACAGTGGTTGCAATAAAATTCAGAAGGCCTGACCCCAGCTCCTCTTTGTCACTGCTGAACTACACAGCTCTTCAGAAATCTGGATATATTTAATATCCTAGATTATAAATATCTCTACAAGTAAAGCAGAAATGCTACAAATAAAAGAAAAAAACAGAATATTAAACTATAAACTGTAAGACACATGCTAATATCTACTCAGCAGAAACTAGTGCTTAACATGCTTTTCCCCAGCCACATTGAACATCAGTAAGAGGAGCCTTCACCTCTGTAGAACTGAGTACATTTTCCTTTCTTTAGTATCACGTTTCTGTGTGTTTGCTTATGCAATAATGTATACACATTAATTATTAATAATTTTGCTTTGTGGAAAATGTAAATTTCATCTAAATATTGAAAGAAGAGGAAGGTTCCCTCAGGGCACAAAGGCCCCAACCTCGATTTGAGTGTAAAAGTTAAAAAGAGTTTACAGGACCGCAAAAACATGGCAAACCAAATCCCCGCCGAGCAGCATTACGACAGATAGCTTGTGTGTGGTTTAGCTCCATCTCTGAGAATATTTTATGTGAGTTTTATTCATCTGACCTGCAGAGAACGTGCTTAAAAGGAGAAAGGAATCCAGCTGGGGGGAAATCCCCTTCGTTGCTGTCCAAGATCACTCCATCAACAAGGGGGTTAGTTCTGTAATGACAGTGCTGGGAAGCAAAGAGGTGGTAAAAGAGCCGGCCAAAACCATGCCAGATAAAAATGGAGCATCTCCAGGGGACTGTCATTAAGTTTATTATCAGGGACCCTTGAGACAACAGGCAGAGCCTCCCGCTGCAGCAAGTCTCCAAGGGGCAGAAGGACCGTTACCTGCCCAAGGGCGTGCGTGTGGCTTGAAATAAGCCCTTTGCATAGCTCTGATGTCATTTCTTTAGATAAGCCAAATAAAACAATCGTAACTACTTACAAAAACATCAGCTCCGCTCTAAGCTCTGCTGCTGGTGAACTGCACCTCTTTAGTGCTTCCAGGGAAGTGTTATCCAAATACTGGCGATATTAGAGACACGCCACTTGCGCTGAAACCTGTTAAGTTTTGCCATTTTTTTCGCTGAGAAGCGGACCAGCTGTGATGAGGTGCTTACAGCCTGGCTACTGGTTGTGAGTAACTTTTCCATTGCGCAGGCAGGCAGCTCCGCTGATTTTAGTGGTTCCTACCATCCGCTCTTATCTGTTTAAGTCAGCTATATTCTAGCTCTATGGTGAGCTGCTTGTAATTTCCATAGTGACAGGCTCCAGCTGAAGAAGATGCATAAACTCAGACCTAAATTAAAGACCTAGGAAAACCTGTTGAAGTTGTGTGTTTTAGGTACTTTGCTGCCTGGGGATCTCCATCTGTTGGAGTGATTTAATGCAAGGCAGGTCATTGCAAACGGCACAGGAAAGTATCTTGTACTAAGTGAAACTACTGAGAAACTATATTTATTGACTCTAGCTATATTTATCTAGATTTTCCAACTTCTAGGCTGTTTTGAGCCAATATGAAGCAGCAGCCACCTAAATGCTGCATGTTTGAATTGCTGTACATCTGTTGGGTCACTGAAACTTGCCTTTGACTACTCTCAAAATAGTTATCTTAGCAACGCTCGCCTTCTGACTGGAGAAGTAAGAAGGGTAACTTTGAGAGCACTTTAAACAATTTCTTTCTAAACTGAAAAGATATGTGTTACAAGAAGCCATGGTGGTGTTTTTCATGACTCTTTGCAGAGTAAGATGTCTCAAACGAGGAGAATCCCCAGGCACTTTGTGCTCTCCAGCTACCCCAGTGGAGCACCAGAAGAGGAAACCTACAGTAACCTCCGAACAATTCCAGACACCACAGAGCAAATGGAGTTTAATATCAGGTATCATGCCACATTAATACTCCTTCTGTCCTCCCCCGCCAAATACAAACCCTCAGACTTTCAAGAGGACTTTTGCTAAGCCAAATAATCATAGTGGATTCTATTGGAAATGACATAGATGCAAGTGTAGATAACCTGTAGTGCTTAACACTGACCATGCAAGATTACGCTGCATTAAATGTCTGTAAGTTTTTATCCTGCACAGGGACACAGATGTGGCTCTTCATTAGAAACCCACCTGTTATAGCAGGCAGCTGAGGAAGCCATTTTTACATAATTCTCTAGGCGCCTCTCACAACAAACTGATAGTGCTGCTTTGGGTTTTTCTTAATCCTGTACATACATTTTTTCCAGTTCAAGAGTCAGGGACTGCCTTTCCCCCCATCTGTGAAAATTCCTTTCTGTGTGGGTTTTTTTGTTGGCCTGACCAAGCCAATGCCAAGTTTTTTTAAGCAGATCTCTAGAATTAAGCTCTTAAGCCTACTTACTGTTCAGCAGATCTCATAAACAGATCTCAGCAGAAATACAAGTTAAAATAAAAATGTATAGTCATATTATTTTTTCTACCCCAAAGAAAAAAAAAAAAAAGGATGCGTGCCTAAATGAAGCTAAATCTAATTGGAAATTTTAATCAGTAAAGCGTCACCATTTTTTGGCATCAACACGTGCCTGTAGTTCAAGGATCTGCATGCCCCAGGACCTCCCTAACAGCCTTTAGGTTTTGGTCAGGTCATACCCTGGCACCACCCATTAGCTGGAGACCCGCACTGCATCGTAGAAACTGTTGGAGTAAACCTGTTGGATGACAAAGTCAGCAATTACATAATTCGAAGTATTTTGAGATGGCTGAAGTGAAGGCTGTTTCAATATTTTGAGAACCTGCCCCAAAACTAGAATTCCATTGCCTTGTGTAAAGCAATTGGGCACCTACAAAAATCAACGTGTTTCTTCAAAAGTGCCAAATATGCATCTTTTAATGAAAGCATCAAAGCACTTTTTTATGCCTATAAATATCGGCTTAAGATGCCTAATCAATGAAACCATAAATAACAGGGAAAAACCCCCGCCTTAACACTTCGCTTTTACGTGCCCAGCTTAGTCCAACTGTCAGGGGAATAACTGTGCCTCACACTTGCAGACTGCTTTTTAGAGAACTGTGGCTGCTGTTGCTTGTTCTCCTCTAACATGCACGTCCCGAATGCTTTACAGCTCAGCGACCCAGGTTGGCCATCAGCTGGCCCTGATCGGCGATGAATTTAACAGGACGTACCACAGGAAATTTGAAGATACACTGCTTCACCTGGCACATGGGTAAGTCACCTTCCTGGCACTGTCAGTCTTCAGATCCTTTTGAAAATCATGTTAGATAGATAGATAAACAATAATGTTTTGTTAGATAAACAGTAACGTTTCTGTACACAAGGTAAAAAATTTTATCGCTACTACTGCTACTTCATACAGAACCTAAAAAAAATAAAACATACTTGTTTTACAAGGAAGAGCTTTATAGTGTAAATTGTTTTCATAGACTATAACCATTTACAGTCAAAAGATTAAATAGTTTCTTGGTATTTAAAATTTTACGGTAGTTTTCTAGGTTAGACAGTATCTAAGCACAACTGAGCAATGAGAGGTCTCCAGCCTACTAAGTGTGATGCTTCAGGGATTAACATGTTACTGCATGTCAAATAACCCACCCATGCACATACAATAAAACGTGGCTAGGCTAGTTTGAATTGCCTTTTATCTGCTGTAAGCTGACAGGGTTGTCATGGATAGCTATTAACAGCAGATTAACTGACACGCAGTTACGTCCTAACACGAGATACATAATCTGTGTCTGAACCCCCAAGTACTCGCGTGCGGTTCCACCTCTTTTCCCCTTGCTTCAGGGAGAGGAAGGTCACTTACTGCAGCTTTACAGAGAATACAACTCAATTACATCCGTGTTCCTGGACATAGCATATAGTTGTGTAACTTCTACCTCAGTAAAGCTGGATTCATGCTGCAGGGAGACCCTGCGGGTTTTGCTGTGTCTGTCCTGTATTGCTGCCCCGAGCTCTGATGCATTAGAGATCAACAGCTCTCGTTGGGTTGTGCTGTTCCACGTTTGAAACAAGAGCAAAGGCACAAGATTGCTGTTCAGGAGCTCTGCTGCATGTTTCCTTGTGTGATGTTAGTGATCAATTAATTCCGAAACCAAATTATCTTTAGCTTTCAAAGCCTAAGTTGCCAGGTCTTCTTCCTAAATAGAGAAATATACATGTACACATAGACTTTCAGGAAGGAGCATACTGGAGTTTTGGGTGTCTTTTTGTAGTTTTCTAAACCTTGGTATTTGATTTGCCAATTTTGAGAATAAATTTTCTATCCCCATGTGCTTTTTTAATTTTTTTTTTTTTAAATCATCAGGGTTGCTATCAGTGTTTTCCAGACATGGAATGTTATAAAAAGTGTTACAAAAAGCTTTGGAAATATTTTGAACAACAACTGGGCAAAGAGGATCATTGGTTATGGAAGCTGGGTATGCTCTCTCCCTTTTCTCCCACCTTTTTGTTGACAAGTAGGTAACAGCAATGCCTAACTCCCATGTAAGCATCAATGAGTAAAGCACATAATGTGACTCTAGGTTTGGGTTTATTCCTTAGTTTGTTTTTTCTTTTTCAGCTGAAATTTCTAATTTTTAGACAGAGTATGCCGGATGTCTGCAAACAGACTCAAACAGCTGCCCAAGCCCCACACAGCTCACGGGGGCTCGATGCAGAGGGAAGGCTCCTCCCACCGCAAGACGCTGGAAGGGTCTACCCTGGGGGAGATAAGCAGGACTGCTACTGGCAGCCTTTTGGCCTGTGTTTACCCTGGAGGAGAGAGGAGGGTTATTTAGAGGCTGGATATGACCCTGCCACTGCAGCAGTCGCAGTAGCCACCAGCAAAACTAGACCCCGACACAGAACTGGACTGTATTCCCAGTTTCACACTGACCTCGCACGCAGGCGCTCTCGTTAGCTTTTCCGCACCACCCTTTTGCTGCTTGTTTTTTCTAATTACCTTCCCTTTTCTTCCCGCAGATTTGCAGGCTTCCTTTCAGGTGCGTCTGCCAGAAGCTGGTGCCTGCAGCCTTGCTTGTTGTTGCCTTTTGGTGGGCCATGAATTATGGACTGCAGAATTAACACAGAGGATTACAATAGGAGGTCATTGCTGGACTCTGACCAATATCATTAACACCCAGGTGGTGGCAGTTGGTTTGTTTTTCAAATTTACACTGATAAAAATCTCTTTTATATTTAAAACCTAGGCTAGTGCTGGGTCACTGCTGTTTCATACCTTTTTTAAAAAAGAAAAATGTTTAAAATAAGAAGGTTGTTGCTGGATAACTGCCTGACTTGCTAGTTTTGAAATGTGACTTGAGGCGATTAGAAAGTCTGTCCTTTTTGTGTTTGTTTTAATGCAATATAAAGTGTCTATTTCATATAAACGAGTTTCTTGAAGAGATTCTGGATGTGGGGAAGACTGAAGGCATGCTGGACATCCTTTAAATTTTAACACTGTAAAAACAATAGTGAAGATTAAAACCATGATACTTTTTTAAAATTAAATTGTTGCTTCAAATGTTTTGCAGTATTATCTACTTTCTTTTCCAAGATTGTGCTATCACACATTAGTAATAGTACCTTCTCTCGTACATTTTGTTATTTAAGACCACAGGACAGGCTTTAGTTGATTTTTATGTAGTAAAATTAGCATATGAAATGATAGTTTATTGGAAAAAGTGCAGTTCAGATGAGCTAGCAAGCAAGTAAGTTGGTGGGGTTGGTACCTGAGGGCCACTCAAGCCAAGCTATTCTTCAGAACTTTTCAGAAATCTACTAATAGATTTTACCTCCTTCTGCCTCCTTACTGCAAGAAAAACTTTGAGTTGCCCAGAAAAACACCGAGAATTTGACTGAATTTGGAAAAGGTTTTTTTTTTGATGACACATGTCTTTTTGGAAGGCATGTGCTTAAGGGGGAAATAGATAACTAAGGAAAACTTGAGCACAGCTTAGAGGATGGAGATGGTGTAGGTGTCACCCTGGCATAACCCACTGGCAGCGGACACAGCTGGGTCTCTTCTCTCTCAACAACATGCCCCAACCATACCAAGTTACTCTCTATATCTGAGTGCATCTTCCCTACTGTTGAAGCTGCGTTTCACTGTATACAGTTATAGACTCTCCCTTGGCAAGAGAAAAATGAAAGTGCATCTCTGTGGTTTGGGTATTCCCCTCAGCAGAGGGGATACCTGCTTCCTGCCTAGTCAAGTGACTACTACGGTTAGCGCGCTTTTGAAACAGGAAAATGCAGTATTTAATGGCCTAGAGATTTAAGCATTCATCTGAGAGGTTGGAGTTTCAAGTTCGAGTCCCTGGTTTAAATCAGACAAGGAATTTGAACCACTCTTTTCTTAAGCGGAGACAAATGCCAAACCCAGTCAAGTTTAAGCAGGTTGAGGAATGTATTTCCTCTCATGAATGGTGCCCAAATCCCATTATGATGCTAACTGCTCATCTTGAAAAATTCTTCTGGGGAAAAAAAGAAAGGTTCAACTAGAATATTTCGTTTGACCATTTAATGTTAAAGGACTTTGAGACATCTTTGATCGACTTGAAATGCAGAGCAAAAAGAAGGCACGCAAAGAAGGTACGTAGAGGGTGATGGCTCCAACGTACCCTGAAAGTTCAAGCAGCAGCAGCAGCACATATTCTAGCGTCACCTTTTTTCAAAATGCCCTCGAGCCAATTTGCCCTTTCAGCAGCAGGGAGGCAAGTTTTCCCTCGAAAAGCATGGTTAGCACATCTGGAACCTTAGTCTCACTCGGGCCAGAAGCTGGCCAGCTGAATTGCCCATATAACCAAAAAACAGACCAAAGTTTCATTAGTGAATTGACTGCTGTGAATTGACACCACAAAATAATTTCAGTTATTTCTAGATAAATAATCCTTATGCACAGGGGAGCAATGATAACTGGGAGACTGCCACACTGCCTCTTCTGTCCAAGAGCTGCATGGGATGACTCCGCTTTTTCATGCTCTTGCAATCAATAATGTAACGTTTTGAATCACAAGAGAGGGTAAGTTCAGCATCCAGCATGTACCGAGGAAAACACAGTCTCAAGGAATATAAAATGCAATCACACCAATAAAGCAAGTGAAACACAAAGGGAACAGCATCCACAGCAAGAATTAGCAGAAACTGGCATCCCTCAGCGAGCAGTAATATCCAGACGCTCCTCTCACCTGCGGAGCTGAGCAAAGAGCCTCTTAGTTAAGGCTCCGCGCTGTGACTCAGGAGACCCAAATTTAATTCTCTCTTTTTTTTTTTTTTTTAACTGCACACTTCCTCATGTGACAGAGCTTACAGCACTTTGGGTTTTTTTTCCACATCCTGTTTCCGCTTGTTCCTAGGTGAAGGAACCGTGCCGACTGTTCACGTCTTAAGCATTCAGTTTCCAGAAGCAGAAGGGATAGATGAGTAAGCACGTAAAAGGAATGCAGGTAACAGTGCTAAGATCCAGGATTCTTAATTGCTCCGCATGCCGCTCTCCCACCTGGCCACAGACAAGTTTTACAACACACGAGACACCCCTCTGCTCATTTACAGCCATACACCGAACGTGACGTCATGCTGCCAGGCGCTACACGAAAGCAAGCCCTGAATGCTGTCCATACAGAGGTATGAAGATGTCCACCACACTTTTTTACCCAATACAAACCGCAACATCGACAGAAAAGTACGATACCACTCGGCTCCTGGTTTTGAAGACACGAGGCTCACCGAGGAGCTCCCTCGGCAATGCAGGGCTTGCTGCCTCGGCTTTGGCTCAAACGCTGCCCAGGAGGAGAGCCAACACCCACGCGGTGGCTACGGCTCCTTCTTCCCACTAATGAAACAGGGCCCACAAGAGTGTGACGCTCTTAGGACACAGACTTCCCCCTTCAGCACTCTGCGTCTGCTGAAGGCGCAAAGGTTATCTGGTATCCTGCATTTGCAAACAGAGGTTTTTAGCATGTTTCTCTCAGAGAGCTTTCATTCCAGGCAAAGAGTACAATAAAGTGAAATGAGGCCAAAAAAAAAAAGAAATATATATTTATGGTAAGAACAGTACAAATAGAAAACAGGTCTTCAAAATTTCCACAGAAAAAAAGTTAAATATTTTTTTTAGTCCAGAAACTGTAAAGCACTATACTAAAACCAAATTCAGTGCCACCAACATGCCATGCTCAGTTCCAACTATCATAAAAGCTGGTTCCCAAGTCACTAACGTTGCATTTGGTCTTACAAGATGTAGTCAGAAACTTACAACACAGCACATAATTCAGCACTTAAAAATATGAATGGGACTTAGCGGAGATATTCTAACCATCTAGTGATAACTTTGGTACGTTTTATTGAATAATTAACACCTTACACCTTACCTGTAGCGTAGCAGCCTTCACTGAAATTTTCTTTACAGTAATCCCAACCCCTAATTGACAGCCTCTAATAGTCCAGGGATTACGCAGACAAACTCTTCTCTGTTTTACTAATAGTTAATGTTTACACATGCCAAAAGTGGAATTTGTACTGTAAAGGTAGGCTCAGCTGCCAATTTCAGTTCACACAAGAGCTATTTAATAATACACTTCACTAAGCAGTCATAATTGAGGCCAGTATTTTAAAATTCACTTTCCCTTTCAGAAATGCGATATTATGAAATGATTAATACTGCAATTGCAATTTATTCTGCATTTCGTAATAAATTGTTGAAGACATTGGTCATTTAAGTAATGTATCCTCTGTTTTCCTATATAACTGTTAAACATACTATTAAATGTATCAAAAAGAAAAAAAAGCGGGGGGAGGAAGCTAGAGTTCAGTAGAAGCTTCTGGTCATGCTATAATATGCACAATATAACCTTTTCCTGCTTGTTTCTACACGGTCCCCTAGCACATACTGTTCTCTGTATTTCCTAAAGCTTTCAGTACCCCTTGGAGGCAAAGCGCAAACAAAGTGAGCAGACGTTTTCCGCACACCCTGCAGGTATCTTGCGCAGGCAGCACGACATGTAATACGACTGCACCGATTTTAATAAACCAAGGGGTTGGTTACAGACCCCAAACCCAGGGACTCGGTGCTAAAGCCGTTCCACCTGGAGCACGACAGGCCCCGAGGAAGGTGCTGCAGGCAGCAGGCGTGCTACCCGTGGCTGGCCGGGCAGCCCAAGGACCGGCCACCAGCCCTCACCCATCCAACAACAGTTGGTGCCAACAAGGGAACTGGGAAGCTCTTTCCAGGAGAGCTCAGGACAACCTGCTACTCTCCAGCTCATCTCCTGCTCTTGGAAAACGGACAAGCTGGCAAAACACAGCCAAAAATGGAGAGACAACCAAAATATCAGCATTCAAATCCTCCACCCTGGCACCCTGTTACCACAGGATTCACCCTGTCCAAAGGTGCCCGTGAAACGATCTTTCTGCAAAGTTTCCGGCGCTGCTGTTTTCTGCTCTGCCAAGAAAAGTCATCTGAAGGGCCAGTTCAGTCTACGCGGCCGCAGAGGCTCAGTCAGGGACGACAAAAGCCCTGCACCTCTGGGGAGGTGGGGAATTTCGGTAAGCTTTTTCTTTCAGTGAAACATCTCTTGCATAACTTAGGACAACCAACGCAGCACTGGACAACCGGAGGGAAAATTACTTCCATCCATGTATGGACTACAGGCCAATAATGATGTGCCCCACAGCATTACAAATACCAAGAAAAGCTTTATAGTTCATTTATAGTTTAACCTCAAGAAAATCACGTTCCTAACAACATCTTCTGCCTTACCCAGCTGCCACCTGGCAACACGGACACAAAATAGAAGAATTTTACACAAGAGGAATGTCCCACAAGTCAGTCGAGTTCGAAAACGGGATCACCAACGTACCGGAAGCTGTACCAACCAGACGGCTTCTCCAAACGCGCCCTCGAGCCCAGCGCAGAGCCCTCTGTAACCCGGAGCCAGCAGCCTTGTTCTACCCCCGTATCCATGCAGAAGACACCTGCACCAGGCTGCCCAAGCTACTGACTTTAACTTGAATCCACACCCCCATAAAAATTTTTTAAAAAGAAAAAAAAAAAAAAAAAAGGAGAGAGGGGAAGTTGCTTGCAGGATTGAGGCCAAACAGAAGGCTATTTGGCGTGTTTATTGGCAGCTTTGCAGTCCCGAAACAGATGGAAGAGCCCGACTTTGCTCTCCCCTTCCACGCCCAAGGCACGCAGGGAAGGGAAACGTTCACTGCGATTATGCGCACGGTGCTCTTTTCATCATGAGAAGCCATGAATGTTTAAGACTTCCTCTTTTGGGAGCATGATGCTATTTTTAAACTAGGCAGAAAAAACAAGTTGTGTGGATTTCTCTCAAAAGGCTACTTAGGTCTCTGCTGCTTCCTCATCTTCCAGAGCATCTACATGGTTATATTGTTTCCAGGCCTTTAAATTACATTTTTTGAGAACGGCTCCTAGCTGCTTCCCAGGCCCCACTTCGTATGTGTAAGGAAATTCTGTTCCTTGCTTTCTCTCGTATACAGAATGCATGGTCTGTTCCCACATAACAGGTGAAACCACCTGCTTCGCTAACAGCTTCTGAATGTGCTTTGTGTGCATGTACTTTTTGCCATCAACATTGGAATACACACAGACCAGTGGTTTCTGAATCTCAATCGAATTTAGGACTTCAGCCAGTGGCTCTACTGCTGGTTCCATAAGTCTGGTATGAAAAGCCCCACTGACTGGAAGCATTTTTGTACGCGTAAAGTAATATTTTCGGGCATTCTCCTGCAAAAACTCCAAAGCCTATAAAAGAGAGAGAGAAGTGAGAGTCTGGCATGACAAAGGTTTACTCAGTCACCCCACAAGAACCACCTCATCAGACTTACTGTGACACAGGGTCTCCTTT
>NW_010510689.1:17768-18405 GCF_000687285.1 Phaethon lepturus
TCCCTACCCAACAACTGAGCACACACTGGGGAGAAAAAAAAAAACCCCAAACAAAAAACCCCACAGATCAAATACTTTCGTTTGGACAAACTAAAGCCTTACAGGTTAACTTCCACACGGAAGTGCAAAGTAAAAGTTCTAAAAAAAAAGAAATGGTAAATTCAACTAAAGTGATAGTTATTCTGAAGCAATACCTGTAAGTGTCCTGCAATGACTCTGCTGTCTGGAAACAAATAGTTTGAAATTTCACACACGGGGTTTTCTACACCCAGCGATTCACAGTGTTTACGGGCTTCCAAGCAGGCAAATTTGTAATTTGCCTCTCGTCGACCGACAACCGATAGCATTCCACTGGGGACAGCTTCCGACGCCTTTTGCATGGCTTCGGCACGCACCTTCACCGCGTACAGCGCTAAGGAGAAAAACAGAGATGCTCGGTAAATATAAGCCCTGAGAAAACACCATTACAGGCGCATCTTGCACTCAAAAAAAAGGGGTGGCTGTTTACTCTCATGAAATACCAATGCTTTTAATGCCGTGTTACGCGTATGAAAGTGAACAGTGGAAGTAGAAAGTAAAATTTATCCTCTAATTAAAAGAAAAAAAAAAAGAGGCGGGAGGGCAGCAGCGGTAACAG
>NW_010510690.1:0-5886 GCF_000687285.1 Phaethon lepturus
CCTCTCCTCTCCTCTCCTCTTTTTCTCTGACAAGAGGCTCACATAAAATTTAAACTGCTCAATTTATTCCCTTTCCTTCAGCGAGGCTTGGCAGAAAAACTAGTCACTAGATAAATTAAGATATAATATATTGAGGACACTCATGGATGTCACTTCCACCTTCCATGAAGTACCCAATCTTATATCTTCTTTCAACAATGTTCCTTCTCTTCCAATTTATTCCAACTCTTAAATAAGTGTTTTTGCAAACACACATCATTCTAGGAATACATTGCAAATGAGGTTGAGACCTATACTGGTAGGTATGTCCATTTTTCTGGGTCTAGCTTTTCTGGGTCCCTAGATACAAACACAAAACTAAAGCAAGTGTTTGGAACTGAAAGACTAAAAAATCCCAGTCTGCCACTTCAAGCTCATTTGTTGCATCTTTTCCATCACACTGTTTGAAAAAGTTTCTTTTTTTGAAAAAAAAAAAAAAAAAATCAATATTTTTATCACCAGTTTGACATTGGCATCTGCCAGCCCAACAGCTGTCACTCTTATCTAATTGCCCATTTTGGAACAGGAGAAGAAGGTCTATTAGAGAAGTCCTGCAGAGTGACATGAAGTGACTCCAGTGTTCCATTTAATTATTCCAAAGTGATAGTTTTAAAAACATTTTGCATCACCCCTATAATGGAAGAAAAATTTCTTAGGCAGACAGTCTCGGATGACAGTCTCCACCGATGACTCATGGAAATCATTCTCTTTGAAAACAATTCTGTTCATAATGAAAATTAGTTTATTTGTCTTTTTCCTTTTTCGTGTCTATGGGTATAATCAGGAAAATAAGATCTTTATCAGATAAACAATTAAGTATTTTATGTTTTCTTGCTTATTCCAATGAGAACTGAAAGTTGAAGCTACTTGGCACACTGACCAAGAGAAATGCAGCTCTTACTACTACATGAGCTACAGTTGTTTTCAGAAGTTGGAGTTAGTGATGTTAGTTGGTAAACATTTAGTTAATGGTAAACATTTAGTCAGATAACTACACCCCCAAACCAAACAGCTAGAAGCATTGTTATCTGAAAGCTCAACTGAGCACAGTGGTTTTGCAATGCAGACACAAAAAGTGGTCCCTCATACTCAGGATCAGATTGAAACCTTTTACAAATGAAATATTGGCATGTAGAACTCCAAAATCTTAACCTAGCATGGCAAGCAGCAAACGCCTGTGCATAAGCATGCACAAATTGTTGTGTTTTTTTTCCAGCATTAGCCTAAGGAAGACAATTGCTCTTAGCACACTGGATGAAGCCCTGTGTATGACCGCCAAGTAAACTGAGAGTGCTCAGGGACTTCACCAGCCACTGGAACCTGGAAGTCTATTCCACTGAACTGTGAGAATAGTTCCTGACACGCTTTGGGCTCAGGCCAACTAGCACTCTCCCAGACAAAACTTGGGCATGATATAGCACTTGCGAGCTCCCAGGAAACATTCTCAAAAGGTAGATTTGCCACCCCCACTTTGGTAACTTGCATAAACGTGGGGTTTTTTTATGCCAGCTGGTCTTTTGTGCCCAGAATATTCCTGGACATGTTTCATATATTAGGATAAAGGTATGGAATGAAGATTCAGTACATTTGAAATCCTCTTTGTGAAAATAAGGGAAACAAAAAGAAGAAATTACAGAAGCTATTACTGTGTCTTTTTGTCTGAAGTGACCTTAATTTTTTTCCCAGCCTAGCTGATGCTGGATAGTCTGGTGGTTTGTTGCCCAGAACCCTGGTTGAAATTCTTATAATATTTACCTCTCAGCTTGCTAAGAAGCTTTTATCTTTGTGTCCTTGGTACACAGAACCTTGACTCCATCATCCACGCTTCTGAACACCCATCAGGTTGTGTACCTCAAAACCATTCAAAAATGTGACATCTGCCTGAGCCGTGCTTTCTTCCAGATATAAGTGCTCTGTAACCCTCTTATTTCATCTACAACATTTAACAGTCAGTTTTCAGGAGAGATTTATATATTTGGCTTTGACCTTTTCCAAAACAGTTTGAATTCTGCGTAGTAGGGACTCATTTCTCTGCCAGTGTCAGGTCACAGAATACCCATAATTGCCAGAGGAGAACGGAACTAAATGAAGGAGGTTGGCCTAAGGTAAAATTTTCAGTCTGAATTCACTTTTCCTCCTAGTTTGCCAACTCTTGATCTTGGTGACATGTAGGAATCCTTCGTTTTTCTAGGATTTTGCTTTTAGGAGGTGATGTTGATAAATTGAAGTTTTTTTTAGAAAAAAAAGAAAAAAAAATGATAATACTTCAGACTGGTGAGACAGAAGCAGATTTTTTTGATATGCATTGTGTATGTACTTCTGTACAATTTATAATGTTGGACTTCCGCAAAGAAAGAACTAACTTGTGTTTGCGAAATGAAGGACTTTGTTCTAGGGAACAGTGTCTGAAAAAGACTGTCTGACTCATTAAGGGCTCAAAGAAGGAAGACAGTTTCTCTGGCTTAGGCATCTAACTGGCATGAGTTCTAGATATCTAGTGAAGAAATGTGTCTTTTAGAAGTGCCTCATTTTCCTTTTCAATCAAGGAAAATCTCAGTACCTCTGAAAGCTTTCAAAAGGAGATTCTGTCTACATGAATTTAGGTGTAATGATTCATCAACTGTTTTTCCTTATCTACGTATGCGAGAGTATGTCTTGTGTAGAAAAAGGAAAATCTAACTGGTTTGGGTAGATCCTGAAGTCATTGACAATTCTTTTTTTTTTTCCAAAACAGTTGAGACCTCTTAAAATAGGTGGTTTTGTTCAAACAAGGGATTTATTTAGCCTGGATAATTCAGACTGCATTGGTCTTTTCTAGATTTATGAATCCAGCACTTAGTACTGTTACTTATGACCACAGCGTAAAAGGATGCTATCTGCGTTGCTGGATTTTCAGTGTATTTTTCCTAGGTTTAGGTAAGGTAGCTGTTGTTATTGCTATTATTATTATTATTATTGATGTTTTTGTTTTACTAGGACTAGTATAAAAAGGATTCCTTTTTATACTTCTAAACAAAGTATATTTCTTGGGAGGTTATACTACTTTTTTATTCTTTATTGGCATTAGTAGGAGTTCTGAATACCTTTTCTGTGAAGTTTGAGTGGAGGATGCAGGCCACTGTTCTCAATATCTACCATTTATGTGGGAAGACCCACATTTGGGAATACATTAAAAAAATTAAATTATGTTGTTATCAGAGGGATATGCACACTAAACAGGCAGAACAACTCAATTTGCATGTTTATTAATCGCAGCACTATGTTACATGCTCCTGAATCACACTGTGTTCTCTAATCCTTCAAGAGCAATACCCCAGATTTCCTCCTGCATTTCAGCACAAACTGTCTTCTAGTCTAGGGACGGAAATACATCAACCTATTTCTGTTCACAGGCATTTTCTTTCATAAACCACATAATCATGTGAGGAATAACTGGAAAAAAATATATTTCCAAATAAAGAACCCATTTTAGGCAACTTGGACTAGATATTAGGAAATTTCTTTACTAAGAAAGTGGTCAAACATTGGAACAGGCTGCCCAGGGAGGTGGTACAGTCACCATCATTGGAAGTGTTCAAAAAACGTGTAGATGTGGCACTTTGGGACATTGATTAGTGCACATGGTGGTGTTGGGTTGATGGTTGGACGTGATGATCTTAAAGGTCTTTTCCAACCTTAATGATTCTGTGATTCTGTGAACTTATCTTGGTAATTTAAAGACAAAGAAAATAATCCAGGAAGCATATAATGTGAACTGGTTTTAAAAAGAGTATTTTAAAAGATTTGAACAGAAAAAAGAGAAGTAGCATTGTGGCTCTACATTGACTGCCTACCTGTACTGACTGCTGAAATTCATGTTACAGAGCCTGTTCTGGAAAACTTGACTCTAGACATGCAGGGAGTTTGGCACCCTAGGTGCTGTAGCCTTTCTACTATGTAAAACTCCCCTTTCAAAAATGCAGAAGAGAAATAAAATGAGTAGTGTACAAAAGAAAGGGAAAAATATCCTTTCAATGAAGAAATTACATTATTTCTCTATTCCTGGTTTTAAATAAGATGATTTTAAAAGATGATGAGCACCTCAAATATTTATCAGAGCAAATAACAACATGTTTTTCTACTAAGCCAGAATAAACAGGTTTATAAACTTACTTTAATTTCCAGTATGTAATTTGCTACTCTCTTGGGACTGCTGTAAGCTTACACACTTAGACTTAATTTCACTGGAAAATTCCTCTTTTAATATAAGGTAAGTTTGGAGTAACCACTGAAAAACCTGCCTAGGGGGAATTTAATTAAAGTCATCTGACTCCATCTTTGCAATTCTAATATTCAACGAAAAAGGAGGAATTAAATATTTTTTGGGGGACTATAATGATATTCAGTGTCTCTGTACTTATACTTTCCCTGGCAGTGAAGAGAAGAACTTCAAAGCACTTTCTGGGGCACCATCCACATTCTCAAATGCTTCTTCATTCCACACAGCTCATGAAAACAGAAGATTTTAAGTGACAGTACTTTGAGGTTCAAGTCAAGGAGTTTCCCCTTTCTTCCATTCTCTGTCTTGCTGCCTTTCTAAAAGTTGGGGCAACAAAATTTTGAAAAACTGTTTCAGTTGATTCAGCCATATTAAGTCCTTCTTTCTTTCTGAGTATTTTAAAGGAACCTTGAACTGGATGGAGTATTGTATAATATATACAATTAGCTATAATTTCGCTTTTCTTACCCTTGAATACTTTGGAGGATAAAATACATGATAAGATAATCTATGTGATAGTGTAATTAAATTAAGTAGTTATATGTGTATACTACCTGAATGACCACAGACACAAAGCATCATGAAACTCTATAAGTAATGCAAAACCCATGTCTATCTGCCATACAGGTTACACATAAGGTTACACATCCAGGTATCACATAAGACTCACATCAGCATCAGACCACAGTATGGTAGTTTCATGTTAGAGGTTTGTACCTACTTTATGTGAAGGCAGAGTTGTAAGCTCTGACACAAGGTATTTGTAGGAAGACAGGTGTTAAATCTATTAAAATCTATAAATTAAAACCACATTCCTGTACTCCCACCCAGGATGTTAAATTCTTACCAAAGCTCTAAACATTTTACAAAAATTAATGACATATATAGCCAGTATTTGTATTAAATTATTTCTCCCAAAACACAAAAAATCTCCTTTTAAAATGTCTCAGTATGATCAGGACCATGTCACTGATCCAATAAAACCTTTCTCTTCTGAAGTTTTTTAACCCTTCACAGCAAAAAAAAAAAAAAATGCTTAAGAAATAGCATTTTGCAACAAGCCCTGAAAGTCCACAAGCTCAAGTTCTGTCACACTGTGAAAGAAAATGCTCATCTGTGAAAGAGAAAGCCCATCTAGTCTGTGGAATATGGGTCTAGTGCATACTCTGCTTAAAGTATCGTGTGATAAGCAGTCACATTTGGGACCAGCTGTCTTTTCTCAATACTTTTCAGTCATCAGTCAATAAAAATTATATTTCATTAAACCAAATCTGATATTCAAAAGATTCAGCATTATAGTCCACAACGAAAATAAGATCTGCTTATCCTCCACACCGCAGTTAATTCAGATCAGCCCAGGCAACAGGGGTAAAGAAATATTGGTATGATTTTTACCTCATCTCCATATCCATGAATACAGTCCTGGAAAATGTACGAAGGTTCCTCAGAAAAGATGGAAGAAATAATTCCTTCCCTGTTAAACATCAATTAAACAGTGTCTTGTCTAAAATGAGTTTCACAGATTTCATTATACAGATATAAGTCTATATAAGCTATATAAGTCACAGAATCACAGAAACACTAGGTTG
>NW_010510691.1:0-1460 GCF_000687285.1 Phaethon lepturus
CCCCTGCTTCGTGATGATCATCTCCGTCTGGTGCCGGTGAAATTTCAGCCAGAGTGGCCTGTTGCACAGGTAGACCTGAGCCTTGCCGGGAACCAGCCCCGGCTGGGTGGAGGAGAACTGGTAGAAAGGTGCCCCTTGGTAGGAATGGCCATACTGCTGGGGGTAGGGGTAGCCCGCCGCGGGGTAGCCTTGTGGAGAAGAGTTGGACAGGAGGCTGTTGTAAGCTCCGTTGGTGATCACAGGATGGTGAGCCATGTAGCGGCTGGGGCTGGGGGTGGATGGCGATGCAGAAAGCTGGGTGAGCAGGTCCATGCTGGCTGGGGTAAGGGAACATGGTACTAGGAGCAGAGGCAGCAGACTGGGGCTGGCTGGACTGAGAGAGCAGATAGCGATCTGCAGCAGATCCATCGAAACTGTGACGAAGCTCAGAGACCCCGTCCAAGACGGGAGAGAGTTTATTTCTCTGGACGTCCCCTGGTGTGTCCTTGGAGTCAGGAAAATTGTCTGTATCTGACTGATTCGTCATCCCCCTGGTAATTTTTTTCAAAGGTGAACTTCTCTCCAGGTTGTCAGTGGTCGAGATAATGGGATGATCATGCAAGGCAAGCTCAGATCCGCCTGCATGTGGGTAACTGCTGCTCACATTGAGAAATTTCTTGGAGAGCATGATAGAGGGAGAAAGACAATGCTCCAGCTGCATAGCTCTAGCACCACAGTAATAACCCTTCAGTCCCTGGATCTGAAAGGGCTCCTTAGTATCAGAAGCTAGACATCCTGGGACCCTCACTAGACAGAAAGCACTTCATCCACCAAATGCTTCCCAAACGTTTGATTTACTTTTTTTTTTTTTTTTTCCCCCCTTCCCTTCCCTGGGAGGAGAGATTGGCCAATTGACACTATGCAGCAATCAGGAAAGACTCACTTTTGATCTTGCTGCTTGCGGAGAGGATGAAACGGCTTCTGCCATTGGTTAACCGCTGACAGTAATTTAATTAGATAGACATTAATTAGGATAATCACCTGGCTCCTGGTCGCGACGATCATGGCAAATTGAAGGAGATGATTTTATTGTGAGATAGAAGGAAGGGGAAGGGGGAAGGGAAGAGTGTTCGCTATAAGAGCTCATTATTATGTGACCTTTCCAGCATTGGGGTTTTTAAAATTTGACTACAAAAAAAAAAAAGGAAAATACATCAAAACCCCTGCGATTCCCCAAATATCACGCGCGTGTCCCTCACCTTTGTGTGTCAGGGAGGGTGCTGGGGGGATTCGGGGACCGGCTGCGAGGGGAGGGCCGGGCTCGCCTCCCCAATTTGCCTCCGCTTTCGGGGCGCGCAGCCCCTCTCCCCCAGCTCGCGTGAGCGACACCCCCTCCCCGCAGCGCAACGCCCCCACCCCTTCCCACCCGTGCCTGCTTCGCGGGGGAAAAATACACCCTCGCTCCTCGCTGGCAGCGGCCG
>NW_010510692.1:0-266 GCF_000687285.1 Phaethon lepturus
ACCTTAGTGATTCTGTGATTCTGTGATAATATATCATAATATAACATAAGTCCATCTACATCACTCCTCCTTCCCAACAGCCCGCTTGAAAGAATCACATTTTAAGGTTGGTTTAATGCATTGTTTTAGAACTTGTGCTGTTCACTACAGAGTGGTTACACAAATGGTATTGAGTACCCAGCTTGAAATGAATATAATGCACCAAAGTACTGAAATCACATCAATGATAATTCTTACATACATTTTATACATATTTTTTCTTTCCC
>NW_010510692.1:297-1952 GCF_000687285.1 Phaethon lepturus
ATTTTTGTTAAAATTTTAAAAATTGTATTTGAACTGAAAAATTGAAAGCGTATTCTAGTCAGCACTGTATTTTGTACAAAAGTCTGTACTGCAAAACCTGTCATAAGCGGCGCTGAAAGTTTCTTTCCAAATGCAAACAATTATACTGATTGCTTTGACTGGCTTTTTATTTTTTTCCCAAGGGAAAAAGAAAAATTTTGATTAAATGAAATTTACTGAAATGTACTGAAATTTAATTTACTTACCTCACTTACTTATTTTCAAATATCTAAATGTCACTATTTTTCCTCGAAGTTAGGGGAAAGCATGTAACTCCCACTCTTAAGTTACCTCCATCCTAAATCCCCTGAAGTGATCTTGACACGTAACAGACACTCATGCTGCCCCCCTCTATTGAAAATCACAGGATGCTGAAGAGGACCTTTATTGCATGCAGCCTCACAAAATAATCAGCAAGGATGAATGCAATAAAACAGTGCTTGATGTAGACACCAGAACACAGACCTTAGTGCCTAGTCAGAGAAAAGTGTAAAATGTGACAAGCAAATTAAATAACATCTTTCTTACTACACTCATTTTCCTCTTGGAAAGAAAAAAAATTTGCCTCATGCCTTTGCAGTCAGTCAACAAAACAGCTTTGAAACACTTCCCTTTACCCCAGGTCTTCATAGTAAGATTTAAATAAGAACTTAGTTAATGTAATTTGCTGTTATATGAGAAAATTTTAAGTAAATAGAGAAGTTGAGAGATGGTAAAATAGGGTAAGGACTGTAAGGCAGACAGCAGTAGATTTTGCTGACAGGCACATTATTGGATTGAATGGTGACAAACCAAAGGCTAGCCTTCTGGTTGAGCTGCTCAGATGTTCTATAAATGATTTTGGTAAAAATACTCATTTGTTACTGAAACAGCTGATGTTACAAATTCACAAAATATTATTTACACAGAGGTTAATCCGTCTGTTAGTCTAGCACTTGCATTGATTGGTTCCCCTGCCTGGCAAATCCGGAAGATTGAAGAGTAATGGAAAAAGTATGAAATTCAAATGCACGTAGGGTATGAACAAGGGGCATTAGGCCCCCTAAGGCATCTAGAAAGAACATATGCTACAGACAATGGAGTTATCAAGTCCCAAGCAAGTGAGGAAGAAGATGACTGGTGCTTGTTTACCCACCACAACGTGACTCTGATCTACCAAAGTACCGTGAGGGGGAAAAAAAGGAAAAAAGGTAGATGTATTCTGGGGCAGGTGGACATTAATGTCTTCCTATATGGCACTATGGACAACTCATCTGAAATGCTGTTACTCATGCCATGCACATTCAGGAGAGCTGAATTCAAGCCAGAACACGTAATACACAATGATGAGGCGAATCAAACCCTATACTGAGTAGCTCAGAGGACTGCTACCAAGTCGTAGAAATTTAGGCAGGGAAAGACTGATAAGAAAAAAAACAACTAAAGGTAATATCTGCTTATGAAAAAACGTGTAGGCTGAAATTATCAAATGGTGCTTTACAGTCCAAGAAGTGAGGTTCTGAAAAAGTCTTCCCACAGTAGAGAAGACATAAACAAATCCTGGCCAGCTCTAAGTCCTGCAGATTGTAGCTGTTTACACTACTGCTTTAACCATGTTAGAAGAAAGCTTTCTCTTT
>NW_010510692.1:1983-11144 GCF_000687285.1 Phaethon lepturus
AAGGCATTTTTTTCTGCCTCAAAGTTTTAACTTGTATGACAAAAGGTGTTAAAACTACCTGTATGAAAAATTAATGTCCTGATTTTGCAAAACTGCTTCTAATACAAGACTTTTGCACAAGAAAGTCTAGCTCCATGGCTGCACCATGGCGCAGGGAACTTTCAGCCAAAGTTATGGGACCATCATATATGATGCTACAAGAAACTCAATCCCTATTCCAAAGAAATTGGACATGTCTTTTTCTTGTCTCATCTAAACCTTCTGTGACAGTAGGTCTCAGAAATTTTATCTACCTTCAGTACTTGGGAAGGCTGAAACTTTGATGACTCTGCTGAAATGCAAATGTGGAGATTTCAGGCATTCAAATTACAGTTCTGCAGAAGCACAGAGTTCTATAAAGAACAATATACTTTTCCATTGTCTTTGGCACACAAAATACAACAGCATCAACTATTAGAAATCAAAGCTAGTTAAATCTGTATAAAGACTCAAAGGTTTCATTACAAGAACAATTTTAGATTATGGGAGGTCAAAAATCAGACATATGTTGAGTCCAAAATTTTTTTCAGTCTCTCAGGTGATCAGTGAGGGTTGAGAAGTCTTCATACTCCATTGAAGATGCATCTGACATTACTATGTTACTGGTGATGTCAAACATAGACCCCTCTGGTTTGTTTTTCCTCTCAGTTCATGCACAAGAGCCAGACAATTTAACCACTCAGGGGACAAGCTTGGCAGATGAAAAACCCAGATGCCAGTTTACACATTTTACTTTTCCAGCAGTGGCATCTGAGTCTGGTTGGCCTTTGACTGATTTTTATTGCAGACTTTGTCAAGCTGCTATGTAGTTAGTCTGTTACTGGGGTACCTTGTACCTAGCCATTTCTAATTATGAAGAATTCATATACTTTTTAAATATGACTAATGTTATGCAACATGTGTAGCTACTGTTTCATTCATAAGTGGAAGAGGAGAATCATTGCATCAAACTACAATCATTAAAAGAATAGATGATTATTGCTCAGGCGGAAATAAGATATGTCTGATGCCTTGTGTCTTACCAACTTCTGCTTATCCTATGTAATCTATTGTTTTTGGTGTTCACTTAGTAGGTTTGAGGTTTAAAAAAATCCAAAAAACAAAAAACAAATGTATTCATGAAGTGAGCTTTCCTTCCATGAGTCAGTCCTTTGCCTCCTTCTCTCTCTTATATAAGTCAGTAAGTTTTGTGCATCTGTTATTGTGCCACTCACACAGCCACCATCTTGATGTAACAATTCTGCAAGCTGAAAACAAACTCCTCCAGCTCCGCGGTTCATGAATAAAGCCTTTATTACTACTCGAGCCAACGGGAGAAATAAAGACACTTGAAAGGAAGGCCTGGATACAGACCCCACACGACTGCATGACGTTCCCAAGTAAGCGTAAGCGTGGCTAGAACTCAGTCTCCTGGATAGACATTGGTCCCCCTGAGACTGAAAGTTACTGGCGAGCCCAAAGAGGATGCTGAACCATTGCTGGCACTGCCTGAGTGACAGAGGCTGATCGAAACAGGTAACGATGGGCCTGGTAGTACATGTGTTATGCTTCCTAACATGTGCTGGAGGAGGGGCTCACAAAATGTCCAGCCTTTAATCATGGCTACCTCCAACTGTGCATTGTTAAAGAGAGCCTGGAAAGCTTTCTCCAGCCTACGGTTACTACCACAGAGCTGGTTTTGTGGGGTTTTTAACAAGGTAAATGCTTTGATATATCTAAAGCTGGGGTAAATGTACATGCATTTGTCTACATTACCAGGGTGAGGTTTTATTCTAGAGCTCTGTTTTTGTTTAACTGAAGTAGTATTTTTTTTAATTGTTGCAAACAACAGAATACATGTTTATGTGTTAGTAAGTCCATTTATAGTTCTTATACTTTTACAAGTACAACAGTCAAACACTTATGTTCTTTCTATCTTAAGATACTCCAAGGTATATGATTAATAGAAAAATAAAACCTCTACATCTTCAGACACCCATAAAACGGACTTTGGCACATGATTTCTATCAGTTGCAGCAGCAACACTGAGATGGGCACATGTCTTTGTCCATATAGAAATTGCAATCATGTCATATAGACTTTAAAATAAATTTCTTTAAAAAATCTTCTCCTATGTATTTGGATATAAATATACATTAATAACCCTTTTTTCCTTTCTGAATTATAAGTACCTTTAAAAATAATTGTTTTTATTAAAATATAATCTTCTAAATCACATTTCTTTTTTCTGTTCCTATGATGTTTACTTAGGCTCATGATTTCATCATAACTTAATCTGTCATATTTCAGCTGGTTTTGCTTGTCATTCAGATTTCTCCTTCAGACTTCTCCATTGTCCTGCCAGCATTTAGAACAACTAAAATAAAGCACCGCTGATAATGCTTTTCATGTTAAAGTGTTCATTTTAAATATTTGTGGCAGTATCACACATCGATTCTATGTATAATTTCCATACAGACTATAAAATTGCTTCAGTAAGCCAAAGTTTATGTGGTCTATATTGACTGTTATATCCAAGTGTCTGAGAATTCAGTTGGACCATTCGTCTTTTGAAATGAAGGAGAATGCGATTCTTGGTCTAAAACTTACCATTGTGTGTTTTTAAATATATTGGGAAGTAACAAGGCAAGCAGCTCCAACAACCCAACAACTCTAGGTCATTCTATCACTGTTGGGAATGTTGTTTTAACTCTCCATGATCTTTATAGCTTAAGTTTTTTGCAGGCATTAACAAACTAAACTTTGTAATGCATCAGGCACATCATTATTTTACAAAAGAGGAAAATGAAGCACAGTTAAGTTAAATAACTTATTTGAGTTCAAGCAATTTTCCCTTAGGATCCAGGATATAGCTTCACACCAGTACTCTGCTTTGACTAGAAGACATTTTCCCTCACAGTGACAAATGAAGGTGAACAGTGAAAAAGATGAATAACAAATGTTTGCTTCATAGTTAAAAAGGATACAACTAGAAATTATCTGTTCTGAACTGAAGTATTCAAATAGTGCACCACCTCAAATATGAATCATTCAGTTACACACTCTAAGACCTGTTGACCTCTTAAGCAGTGTAGGGTTCCACAGCTGTTTTGGACACCAGGCGTCCTACCCTACTCGGCAACTTACAGCATAACACAAAGCAACATCGGATGAGTGGGATGAAACAATTTGATTTTAAGTTCTCTTATCTGCCCAAACTGCCATAGAAAGATGAACACATCGTAAACCATCTTATGATAACTAATGAGACAAATATGCAAATGCAACAAATATATTTGTTGGTACTTTGCCATGGAAACAGATGCACATTCCTAATTCCCATTTCCTAATGGTATGTAGTTGGTAGGAGACAAAATCAAAAGTGATGGAAGATACTGGTCTTGTCCACACTGGTGAATTTCAGCCATGTGGAAGCCTAGTTCTGCTGGCTTGAAAGATACTCAAGGCCACAACATAGCATAGTGCCTGCACACGTAAGGACAGCAGGATAACCATGAAGACAGTACTAGCTATTTGTGCAAAAAGTGGTGCTCATGCTATGTGTTCTCTAGATTTCCCTAAAATTCTGCTTTGATCATCAAGTGCAGTTCTCTGATAGCTTGCTGAGACACTGCCACTTCACAATGACATGTGCAATCCTCTACCTCCAGCAGCTTCTCAAAGAAATACAAAACCAAACTTTACCAGTAGTTTGTTTTTGTTAGTGGTTTGTGGTTGGGTTTTTTTCTGTCTAAAACCCCACTTACTACTTTGAAAATGTACTCATAAAAAGGGTTTATTGTGCTCAGACTGATATTCTCCAGAAGTCTGTGGAGTGCTGCTATGCACTAGGATGGATTCGTGTTGCACAGAATTGTAACGAAGCAGATGCATGTGTGGCATGTTCACATGAGAAGTCTACGTGTGTGGGCGATTCCCTGACTGCCACCAGTGCTTTGGGCTTGCCATGATGAAGAGAGGTTCCTTGATCCAAACTATCCTCACAGACATATTTTCTCCTTCCTTCTAGCTTTCTCTTCCCTTCTTTCTCCTTCCTCTATGTTTGGTTCTGATGGACAAAAGAAAAAACATATTTCCAGGCAACTTGCTGTATTTACAATCAAGTGACATGGCAGCCAGACCATTACTTATCAACTCTCCATTAAACTTTAATAGATTAATCATCAATTATTGAGGAATTAATGTTCAGATCCAGCTGTGCTGTCCCAGTTCAGTTCACAAGTGCCAACAAAGATACTTCATGGCCTACGCTGTTGAGCATTCAGATTCTCAATCACCTCTTACTCTCACATCTCAGCTTTTTGAAGCAGAAAAAAGATTTTTTTAAAGTGAGTATGCAGACAGAATGAGAGAGAAACAGAAATCTGAGCTGAAGAATAATTTTCCAGTTGTTGGGAATATTCTGATACTTGAGTTTTATGAATAAACACCTTCACTTAAACACACACAAAAAAAATACCACTTGAACAGCTTTTTAAACTAGGTATATAATGCTAATCTGAAACACATTATCCATAGATCTCATAACATGAACAAATGCATATCTGCCACACAGTGGCAACAAAAAGTGACAGTGACTTTTTAGTATACAGTAAAACTAAGCCTACCATTCTAAACATAGCTGATCTTGTTGGATCTAACACCAAACCAACTGTTATAATAGCTGATACACGTTTTTAAAAGCCCCTGAAACACAAGGAGGGGTGTTAATGGGAGTAGCAGATGATTTGGAAGTGGACTGATACTTTCCCTATTAGGAATGAGAACTGAAATTCTGCACTGTATATCTATTTTGTCAGGTATCAGTATTGAAGCACAGGTCGAGAGATAATGAGACTTACTTAAACTAAAGGAATTTGTACTTAGGCATAACTTACTTCGGAGATCACTGTGCATATGACATAAAGACAGGCTCTGTCAAGCAATCTTTCCCTTTCCCTCCCCCTGCCAATATCAGTCTACCTGTCAATCTACCTACATATTAGTATGCTATTCAAAGTTGAAAAGAAATACCAAAGCAATGTTTCTCAGTCCACCTTCATTGCCACAAGGAATAAACAATGAACAGAGAAACTTCATCACTAGTTCATTATAGTCACTTGTAAACAATCTAGAAGCATAAGAAGACTTTGGGAGGAGGCAGGTAATTACTGAGATAAAAATTATATAATTCATATATATACATGTCATCTGTCATCTGCAAATCCTACAGCGGAAAGTGAAAACATATATTGATATATAAGGAAGGGAGCCAACGTGAAATTATAAGTGTATTACCAGGTCCTTTTGTTACCTTATTGTTTTGATGAGAACAGCCTGGGAGATAGCAGATGGAAATAATTTTGACTTTGACTTTTACAGAAGATTCAAGTACATGGAAGAGGAGATTGAAAAATAAAAATTCAGTGCTGTAAATATAGGCCCCATATGTGTTGACTGTGCCTGGGATGTGAGGTTATAAGCATGATTTATATTCATTTCATTTTCATTAAGAACACACTGGCCATGGAAATAAAACCTCTTTACCTAATAGTCCTTTAAAATCATCGTTGTTGCTATATCCAGCAGTTTGCTTCAGTCTGTTGTGGTAACCATCACAGCCATATGAGAGGTTGTTTAGGAACATTACATTGGGAGGGTGTCAGTGAGTGGTGAATAATTTTCTAGCACTGCAAATAATGTTCTGATAAATAATGGATCGCTGGATTCCTTGGAGGACAAGAGAGGTTGTGCAGCCAAGGGCTTAAATCTGAGAGGAGTCTGGTAACCATGTCTTGAGGACTTGGACTGTAGTGAAAATAAACTCTTCTTATCCTCTTACCTCAGAGCTTGCCTTATGAGAAGGGTGATTTGAAGTATCTGGCTGACATTAGGGCATACCTCTCCTTTAGGAATGGTGACATGTAAAATTCGGGTATTGCACAACTCTTGTTCTGCTCCTGACTACAACTCCCAGAAGACATAAGATTTCAGGGTGCTCTTACACTGGGCTTCACACACTGTCTTACTAGTGACTAGCACAATGTGCTAGTGTGGAGGACTGGTCGGGGTACCGGTGACTACCACTAGCCAGTGGGGCTTGGGCACGTTCAGCATCTGTGCATGCAGTAAATCATTATGCACTTGTAACAACGTCCTAAATCACACTGGTCCCTTTAAACTAAAACACCCTGGAAGAGCATGAGTGGACTTTGCTTACAGCACAACCCTCTGATGGATATTGTGAGGGAAAATGAGTAATGTTTCCTTCTGTTCATTTGGCACTGTATTAGAAGATGAATGCAATCTGTATTAATTCCAGTAGGAAACAAATGTATAAAAGGACATACATTAAGGCTGCCTAGCTGGTTTGCATTTCTGCCTGTCCTGTGCTTTGAACAGTTATTTTAAAGTCAGTAGAAAATCATACTGGTCAAAAGAAACTTCACATGTGTATTAAAATAATTTTATTAATATTTAATAGAGATGACCTCTCTTCCCATTTCCTCACTGCTAAGAGAAGAAGAGAATATAGCTGAACAGTCTTTTAGGGTGAAGAAGACAAGTGGAAGTTTTGTGACTTGCAAAATTATTTTTTTTTAGTTTTGGAATAATTCTTTTTTTTCTCTTTCTTTCGTACATTCACATACGCGCGACAACAATGCATCTGACTAGAAATCATATGATACATGTATTTGACATAAATTTGCTAGCAAGCCAAATACACAAGACAGTGTAAGTCTGTAGCTATACCACCTTGGGCTTTGATCTTGTCAGATCTCATAAACTAAGCAAGATTGGGCCTGCTGTGTAATTGGGATGGAAGACCTCCAAGGAAAACCCAGCTGTTGTAGGAAGTGGTGTTGGTCACTCTGTAGGTGGTATTCTTCATTCTGGCTCTGTACTGAATCAATGCCGTACTGAGATGCTGCTAGAGTATTATCTGTGCACAACACATAAATCTAAGATGCTGACCAAGTGGGCTAATTAGATATCCCCTGGCACATTTCATAAGAGCTAAAATTGTTAACTGCAGCATCCTGGACAAAGTCCAAACTGAGTAAATACATTATGCCAACTTAAATATTCTCTACAGTTGCAACTGGATAAAGTATTTAAATACTCTTAATTCACTGTATATGGTCTTGTATCATTTATGTACGTTGTTAAACAACTGCCACTTTTTACTCTAGAGGTGATGACATTTCACTGTTGGTTGAACTAATTCCTGCATGGCCTATAAAACACAGTCACAGTGAAAAGCATCTTGTACAAGTAAATATTTATACTGAGAATTTTTACTGCTATGCAGCTTGTTTCTCAGAATATATCATATGCTTTAGTTAGGCCAAGTTCTTTTTGTGAACAAAAATTAAAATGAAAAGGATTTTCTTATATGTTCATCACTTCAGTAAAATTTATCATCAACTGTGTAAATTTGGGCAGATGGAGAATATTTTCCTTTACAGTGAACTAAAATTAAAAATAAAACAAACCAAAGCTCTCTAGGTCCTCAGAGCTGCAAATATCTTAAGATCAGACAGAACTGTGCAAAAGTTTGTGCTGGGTATTCTTCAGCATATACAACTCTATTCTGCACTGGTACAGAATTCACTGAGCCGTTAAACAAATTTCATTATTAAAATCTCAATATTATGTGACATAATTATGATGAAGTTTGGAGTGCCATCCTGAATTTTTATTGCTCTAAGATTTGCAAAGTTAAAATTAAAACTCCATATTCAGCTTTTGATTTTAGAACTGTGATAGTACTGTAGGTAAAACATCAGCAAGAAGCGAGATTAATGGTAATTTTCTCAGAAGAAAGAACCTCTGTTGTTAACATTCCAATTTAATTATTTAACTGTCATCTTAAAAAATTAACACATTACATAAAAAGCTATACATTGGATTACATTTGTATAATTTTGCCAAGACTGAAACCATGCAATTCAACACAATTTTATTTGGCAGTATGCTTGTGAAAGGAAGGGTATATTTAAATGTTCGTTTTAATGACATCTTGTTTGAACATGTCATAATAATTAAATATATAATAACTTTATCAGCAAAATTAGCTGTCAGATCACTATTTCATTGTTGAACTCTGTAGAATACTTTTTGAGGGAGAGGGGAGTGCTGAAAAAATGTCAATGATTCTTAATCATGTTGAGATCAGAGATATTTTGGAGAAATGTGGGCCATTAAAAGAAAAGTAGAAATTTCTGTGCTATTCTATAAATGGATGCATTCTGGATTTTCTTGAAAGAAACGTTGTTCACCTGGGTGGACAGCCTCAAGATTTACACACAAAAAGGAGTCTTTTTCACAAGGCAAATGGGGGTTTTGATTACAAAGTAATTTGGCAACTGCAGTTTCTTGAAGCGAGTTTTATTAACTAAAATTCTGTAATAAAATCTCTTACTGGCAATAAAAATATTTTAATGGTAGCACTTCATCTCACTCAAGGCTTCAGGGAGATGCCTTAACTCATTTGCGAGCCAAATCCTAGAACCTCTTCTCTCATCTTTTTCGAGCTCATCTTTTTCTTTTTTAACATGTATTTCAGTGTGTTCTGGCATGCTTTATATAGAAAAGAGTGTACAAAAAGAGTATACAAAAAATATACCAGGAGCAATGACTGGAAGTGAATCTCACAACCCACAGTGAATGCTCTAAATGCCAAAATGCAGAGTCTAATGCTGCTAGATTTATCCTTTTTCTCTCACGCACTTTCAGGAGAAACAAAAGTCATGTATTTCTTTATTGAGGAAAGCACATCTGATCAACACATGGCTCACGGGCTGGTGCCGTCGTCAGAATTTTGGGGTTTTTGACCACGGGGCGGTTTACACGGCACCGGGTCTCCTCACAGCAGATGGAGTGCAACTGACTCCAAGGGGGAAAAGGATTCTTGCTTACGAGCTGGCAGGCCTCATCGAGAGGGCTTTAAATGAGATTTGAAGGGGGAAGGGGATAAAATCAGGCTCACTAGAGATGAGCCTAGGGGTGGCATGCCAGAGTTGAGATCGATAGCCCAGCTCAGGTGCATCTACACCAATGCACGCAGCATGGGCAGCAAACAGGAGGAGCGGGAAGCCATCGTGCAGCGGGACAGCTGTGATGTAGTCGCCATCACAGAA
>NW_010510693.1:0-2303 GCF_000687285.1 Phaethon lepturus
ACGCTGCCTCCCAGGGTAAGAAAATGCCTCCAAACTCCTCCCTGGCACAGAAAGGCCAGGATCTTGCCAGGAGGGGGACGGAGGGACAGCAGAGACCCTCTGAACAAGGGTAGTGGCACAAGGAGTAGCAGAGCCCCTTGGCCCTTGCCCCAGGGACCAGCAGCCTGCACAGCTCATCTCCCCCAGACTCAAAACCTCTCTCCTTCTCTACTCGCCTCTTCAAACCACCGACTGATCAACAGATACATTCCTCCACAGCAAACTTTTACTTTCTGTACACGCTAGATTTTCACACAGACACAACCCCACAATTAGCCTCTGCAGCATGTTCCCAAGCACTCTGTCCCATCCAATTTTAAATTACTCCAGCAACAGAGCGCTTGCTGTGTCCCCTGGGAAACCACTCCGCTCCCATAGATCTTGCTGCCCGGAAGACAGGATTTTGCTGATATCCAGCCCACATTTTCCTCCAGTCAAATTCACTGTGGGGCTCTCAGCTGTACTGCCACAGGCAGCTACATCTCCCCTACCTCCGTGGTTCTTCAAGCATTTGCCTGTTCGCAGTAACCTTTCTGGTCAGCTGTTTTTCCCACTTTAAGCTCTTCTGCCCTTTAGGCTCGTCAGACTCTCATCGTTGTGTTTGGCTTTGCACAAGCGATGGGATCTCGGCAGGGCTGCGCAGAGGATTCCTACAAATGCTTTCCAAACCCTTATCAGGGTGACCCCCAGCTTTACGCTGCAAACTGCGGTTTGATTAGGAAGTGCTGGCCCCATCTTCTGAGAGGGACTTGAATGGTGATGCTCTCATGTCTCTAAAGGAGGAGGTTTGCTCCCCTCGGTAGCACAGACAGACATCTTCCCATCCCCTGGCCCAGCGTGGGTGTTTATAATTTTCCTTGCAAACTAAACCTTGCTTTATTGTTGAGACAGGGAGAAAAGTAAGTGTTAATATTGGGTTTAGCATAACAGGCTTTTGGAAGAGTCACTGGTTTACACGTGTCCCGGTGCACAGGTCGACTCAAAACTTCCCCTACACTGATTTCCAGTGGGTTTTAATGACTTCGATCCTGACAAATCATAATACCAGTAAATCAGACTGCAAGAAGCCAAGCACAAGAACACCAAATTTCCACCCAGCAGAAATGTCAACACTGAGAATTTTCTTCTGTTTCTCATTAAATTTAATGTGTAAAAGCCTTGACATTCACTGGGTCAAAACTTTAAAAAGTAACTTTCATATTGTCTGATTACTATAAGAAAGGTAACAATATGATGCCTAGTATATAATAACATCTAATGGCATGCTATAAGATGAAAAAGAAAACAGAATAAAACAAATTTACTTAATGAAACAGCATTTTTGCATTGAAGTGCTTCTAACATTTTAGTTGTGCATATAAAGCACGAAAGCTTCAGTGATTCATTTACACATTTTTCTAACAATAATGAGCATGGAAACCAAGACATTTCTGTGTGCTCTCCACAGCAGCATCCAAGGGAAAACACTCAACCCAAAACTCCTATGTGAGGAGCCCTGAGACCAAGGAGCCTCTGCAGCTGAGCACCCCTGGCCACATAGTCCCCAAGCACAAACCCTTCCTTGCCCAATTTTCCTGCAAATATACCTTGAAGGGGGGAAAAAATATAGTGCCTTAGAAAATCCCAACCCCAGTAACAGTATATTTAATTGGAAAATTTACTTTTTCACTTCTTTCCTCAGGTTTCTTTTCCCCCCCTCACTATTCTTGTGAACATACAGCCAGGCCTTGGGAAAGACGAGGAAGCCAAGCGCTCCCCACCAGCACGCCATCATTGCGCCCTGATGTGCTGAGGACATCGCGGGTACCGAGGGCATCGCGGGTGCCGGGGCAGGTGCAAGGCGAGGAGCGGGGCGGTGGGCAAGAAGCAGCTCCCTGCTCCCCCGAGAGATGGATGTCGACCTGATAAGCAGCTTGCCAGTACCCTGCCTGTCGGGAGGCAGAGAGCCCAGCTCTCACTGCCTTTCTGCTGGCACATTTCACCTCTAATTTGGGAAAAAATCTGGCATCCCACCCTTGCAGGGCTGCCAAGGGCTGCTCTAGATATCTCTTTAAATAGAACGATGCGAAGTCTCCACTCCGCTGATGTCATGGGCAAAATTCCTGCCGGATTCGGCAAGACCCGAGCCCACCCGTGGTCATCCCAGCGTGAAGGGGACGAGCCCGTCCGCTCATCGTGGTGCGGCCTGGGGTGGTGTGCCCGCAGGTGTAAAATGGGGACAGTGGTGGCCGGGCTGGTTCCCCCGGCCCCCGGGGCCAGGGTGT
>NW_010510693.1:2356-4427 GCF_000687285.1 Phaethon lepturus
CCACGTGGCACGACTGTCCAGCTCTCTGGGATCATGTCCCCCATCTGGCAGTTTCCCTGTGGTGAACGACACTGATGCCACCACCCTGACAAGCTGCTTTCCATCCTCCCTGCGTGTGACAGTGACACCGGAGACAACAAACTGTTCCTGCAGTGCCCGTGCCAAGGTATCCCTGTGCCTCAGCCACGGGGAGCTACTGGGGGACCCCAGGAGCAGCCAGCAGTGCCCCTTCCCCATGTCGTGGTGTCATCCCTCCCCACACAGAGGGGGACGCGGGCACTCCCTGGACAGCCAAGCACTGCCTCCACGGCGCTCTGGCACACTTGTGACTTCAACAGTTCGCAAAGAAAAGGGACCAGGGCCACTCTCAGGGTCTGCCACCACCAGGCAGATCTCTCTGTCCCATAGGACCACCTGGAGAAGGAGGAACGATTTTCTGCTTGTAACCCTAACCTGAGTTTTGGGGTTGCAGACTGGAGGACACCTCAAAGTACATGAAGTTGGGTGCCCACAGCTGCAGCACGCATCAAACAGCCTCTTTTGCAGGTTTATCTTGCTCCATCTGAGCCCTGATCTCAACCTCAACCTTCTCCAAAACCTCCCATCTTGTCCCACCCCCCAGTCCTGCTGGTTCCTCCTGTGACACTGCGTGAGCCCTGCCTGGCCCTCAGGAGTAAACTGGAGTTACTTAGAAGCTTTTTCTTATTTCTCACAGAAAGTTTTGATTCCCAGGAATTGTTTGAAGACCAAAACCTTCTGCTCCCGTGCTGAGCCTGTCCTCGGCCACGGAGTCTCGTGGGTGAGGCTGGCTGGCGGGGGCAGCCCTTGGAGGAGGACAGGGACGGGGACAGGGGAAGTCCAAGCAGTTCAGCTGCCAGGAGATGCACAATGAGAGGCCAAACTGCAGTTCCAGCCCATTCACTTTTTGATCAAAAATTAGAAAGATTTAATAGAGAACTAATTATTTCTGTAAAACACATTTTCTTTACATGCAAGGGGTTTTTTTCCTAATCTCCCTCAGTTCCCTCCTAAGAAATGGGGTAAGAGCCACACTCCTGTCTCTCCAGCCTGTTTATGTGAGACACACTCCAGATGTAAGGCTCATCTCTCGCTGGGGGCTGGCTTACAGGGCTCGCCATCGCTCAGGCCACGCTCACGCTAACAGCATCAGGAACAGTCAGGCTGAGCGGTTGCCAAGGCAGCACCACACCAGTGGTTTCTTGATTTAATGTGGTTCATGCAGGAGTAAAATCTACACGTGCTTCCAGAACTGACAAAATAAATTTTCACAAGAATACACACATGCTCCCACACACAGGTACACATACGTGCAACGAGGCAGTTAGCCTGGGGAACCTCCTGCTGTAAGGTATCGTAGGGACTTTGTAAATAGGATGCTGTGCTGCTTTCGACCCCGTTTGAGTAATACTACTGAAAATAAAAGGTAGTTGTGCAATAAATCTGTGTCTGTCCTGCACAGAGACTGGGTAACTACCTGGCAGAGTATGACGGTATTAGTGTGCACTGCAAGGACTTCCAGGCCGTTCTCTCAGCTAGTGATCAGAATGAGCAGATCATGGGGCTCCTCATTATGCTAATGAGAAGATTACCCCTAGATCTGGTCTGCTGCTTCCAACAAGAAGACAACTCTCCATCCACTCTGAGCAGAGATTTTTTTGCAGATACCTAAACACTAGGTGATGGCTAGTGGGTTGTCTCTGCACCAGTAGCACCAGGGGCTCTTCCAGGTAAAACCAAGGTGGTCTCCCTGGGATCACTGGCTGCCGGGCGGTCCCTGTGCTGCCGGGGCAGTGGAGGTGCCCCTTCGGTGGATATGGAAAGGCTGTAGCAGCTGGATCTGATCCTGCCTGGGGCTGAGCACCTCCTGCAGCAATGCCACAAGTGCCGAGTTCTTCCTTTCCTCTCTGCAATCCCTGGGTGCCCTGCAATCAGTGGGTGCAGGATCGGGCCCCTTCCGGCTCTCTCCTTGGCTGGTCTGCATTAGGGGATCGGGACCCGCTGTCTCCAGCAGCCCGTTCTGGACCTGCCCTCCCCTGCGGCGCCGGGCGCC
>NW_010510694.1:0-1008 GCF_000687285.1 Phaethon lepturus
GCTTGGCCGAGGGGTACCGCGCACCTCGGCGCTGGAAAGCCGTTCGGTGCGTGCTGTCTCTGGGTGCGGGCAAAGCCCATCAGAGAGGTGACGTGACTGTCCCGCTGCGAATTCACAGCCTGCAAGCCCACTTGCACTTCGCAGGGATGTACGTTGTCTAATACCCTTTCTGTGTGCATATCTTCTTGAGAAAATGAAAATTAAATTTAAACTCTTGTTGATGTTCATTTTTGCTATAAAAAAAACCAAACCAGCTACCGCACATCCTACCAACACGCGCTGGGCAGTGCCGCGTGCCCACAAGCCGGGTTACTGCCAGCCGCCACGGCTGACCGCGGGCTTGGCCTGATGCTTCCAGCTCTCTGAAGAGCTCTTGTTGCCCCTCACGTTTTGCTCCTTTTTCTCGACAGTTGTAAGGCTGCTGGAGATACATTTCCATCTGTTTGGAAATTAAACTGTGGAAATAATCGGACGTCGGCAGCTGCGGAGGCAACCTGCAAGTACCTTAAAGACGCCATAAGCAAAGGCCAGGTGCTGGTCTGAGTTACACCGGCAGAAACAGGAAACCATTCAGCGCGAGGGAGCGGCCCGGCGTTGCTTCCGGCGCCGTCTCTGCGCTCACCCAGGCGAACGGGACATGCCCAGGGGCTTGCGGTCAAAAAACTTGCCCGGGGGCTTGGGGCCGCGCGCGGCCGGCCCGGGATTTCCAGCCGCCGTGGTTCTCCCTAAGGTTTTGCCCATGGCAAATCCCAGGTTGCTTTTACACACGGTTTAATTTTTGTGGTGATCGCACCTTTTCAGATAAGCTTCTGCTTTTCAGACTCGGATTTTTGGTTTGTTGGAAGAGGAAAAGAAAAAGGAAAAGGAAAGGAAAAGGAAAAAAAGGTAAATGAAAAAAGGGAAGGGAAAAGGGAAAGAAGGAAAAGGAGAAAATGGGCTAGGGACAAGCTTTAAACCTAGTGATCTCAAGTTCTGCTCCCCAGACAGGACCCTAAAGCCACGCTTCAG